>NC_142932.1:64975111-65062611 GCF_046866305.1 Octopus bimaculoides | reverse complement strand
ATATATATATATATATATATATATATGTATGTATATATATATGTATATATATATATATATATATATGTATGTATATATATATGTATACAGTATGCTCCGTTGGATGTGTAATGTCAATGTGAATACCCGTCAGAGTGTAAGTATCTTGAGAGAAAAGCTGAACATTAGAAGCATCAGTTGTGGCGTGCAAGAGAGACGATTGCGCTGGTATGGACATGTGGTGAGAATGGAGGAGGATAGCTGCGTGAAAAAGTGCCACACCCTAACAGTTGAGGGAACCCGTGGAAGAGGTAGGCCCAGGAAGACCTGGGCTGAGGTGGTGAGGCAAGACCTTCATACATTGGGCCTCACCGAGGCGATGACTACGGACCGAGACCTTTGGAAATGGGCTGTGCGTGAGAAGACCCGGCAAGCCAAGTAAGATCGTTGCCAGTGCCCCTGGACTGGTTCTTGTGCGGGTGGCACATGAGATGCACCATTTTGAGCGTGGCCGTTGCCAGTACCGCCTGACTGGCTCCTGTAGGATTTTCGAGCGAGATCGTTGCCAGTGCCCCTGGACTGGCTTGTGCGGGTGGCACATAAAAGACACCATTTCGAGCGTGGCCGTTTTCGTGCGGGTGACACGTAAAAGCACCCACTACACTCTCTGAGTGGTTGGCGTTAGGAAGGGCATCCAGCTGTAGAAACTCTGCCAAATCAGACTGGAGCCTGGTGTTGCCATCCGGTTTCACCAGTCCTCAGTCAAATCGTCCAACCCATGCTAGCATGGAAAGCGGACGTTAAACGATGATGATGATGATGATGATATATATATATATATATGTATGTATATATATATGTATATATATATATATATATATATATATATATATATGTATGTATATATATATGTATATATATATATATATATATATATATATATATATGTATGTATATATATATGTATATATATATATATATATATATATATGTATGTATATATATATGTATATATGTATGTATATATATATGTATATATATATATATATATATATGTATATATATATATATATATATATATATATGTATGTATGTATATATGTATGTATGTATATATATATGTATGTATGTATATATATATGTATATATATATATATATGTATGTATGTATATATATATGTATATATATATATATATATATATATATATGTATGTATGTATATATATATGTATATATATATATATATATATATGTATGTATATATATATATATGTATGTATATATATATATATATATGTATATATATATATATATATATATATATATATATATATATATATATATGTATGTATGTATATATATATATATATATGTATGTATATATATGTATGTATTTATATATATATATATATATATATATATATATATATATATATATATATATATATATTTTACGTGTCACCAGTACACCAGTACAAGTGCCAGTACGGCGACGCTGGTAATGACCACGCTCAAATGGTGCTATTTATGGTCCACTAGCACGGAAGTCAGACAGCTGCTCTGGCAATGATCACGCTCGGACAATCCTGCTAGTGCTCCACTAGCACAAGTCCCAGTTAACGAATATGGTTCAATTACGATTTCGATTTCACTTGCCCCAACAGGTCTTCGCAAGCAGAATTTAGTGTCCAATGAAGGAGAGGTTGGCATGGGTACCAGTCGTCGAATTTGGTTTACCAAAGTCATCGAATTTAGTAAACTTCGCAAGCAGAGTTTAGTGTCCATTGAAGTAAAGATACAAACAAGTGAGCTCGCTACACTTCTGGCAGAGGCCACAGATTATGCCCTCACTTGGCTTGCCGGTTCTTCTCACGTACTGTATATTTCCAAAAGTCCCGGTCATCCCATATACTGCTGGAAGGATACCCAATTATTATTACATTAGTGTTTTTACCAAGTGCAATAAATGGGTGTGGGTAAAATGAAATTTTACCCTCAATTTATATAGCAATAACAAAATGGAGGGGAATATGTGGTATTCATCAACTTGCAGACATTGTACTATGTCAATTTACCTGTTTATTTTTTAACTAAGAGGACAATAAAAAACAATATACAAACACGTGTCATATTATGTCATATCAGTAATTAAAAAGGACATCTAGTGACCGAAGATGGGACAATGTCTTTGGTTACTAGATGTCCTTTTTAATTACTGATATGACATAATATGTCACATGTGTTTGTATATTGTTAACGAATATTAAAACATAAACAGGTAAATTGACATAATACAATGTCTACAAGTTGATGAATACCACATATTCCCCTCCATTTTCTTATTGCTATATATATGTAATATATATATATATAATATATATATATATATATACATATATATATATATATAACTTTTATAAGTAATATTCTAAAAGAATATGTAACTGAGCTTATATTGAGTGCTCTATTAATTGAGTGCTCAATTAATAGAGCACTCAATATAAGCTCAGTTACATATTCTTTTAGAATATTACTTATAAAAGTTATGCTTGGCTCCATATATAACGAGCACTTAATACTGAACTTATTCAACATGGAAAAACAATATTTAGGGATTTCATTGAAAGATATACCAATTCCATCTAATGACACTTATCTATTATTATTACTACAGAAAACAAATGACTTAATCAAAAGAATGAGATGGAAGGCATTCTTTTACGACAACAAGGAAAATAGGAAATACCAAAATAATAATAATAATAATAATAATTATGGACTCAAATCCTATAAAAACCCTCCACAAAACCCACTGTTAATTGACTTTGAAACCAAAATATTAAAATTAATAAAATCCATAAAATTTTCATCATTTCATTCTAAATATCAATCAACTCTAAATTAAATAACAAAAAATATTAAAAAATCACCTAATATACACGTTTTCTCAGATAAAACAGGGAATTTATATTCCATTACTCCCACCCAATACAATGATTTTATACACAATGAATTATGCAAATCTTATAAAATAACTAACCCATCACAACTAGATATACTAAATGATGAACATTCCATAATTATGCAAAAATTAGATATCTAAGACCGCACAGAAATATATACTCCAAACACTCCACACTTTAATCTAAAAGACCATAAACAAGATTTCAATATTAATCCTGCCATTAGACTAATTTGTCCTACTAAATCAGACCTCGGAAGAATAAGTAAGAACATACTAGATAGAATTATTCCTATAATAAAGAAAAAACTTAATTCTAATTTATGGTTCAATACAGGAGAAGTAATCTCTTGGTTTCATTTATTACCTAATAAGACTAGCTTATCATTTATACAATTTGATATTAATAATTATTATGCATCCATATTACCTATTATATTAAATAAAGCAATAGTTTTAGCTAAAAATCTTACCGACATTACACCACTTGAAATTGACATTATTCAATTAGCTAGAAAAACACTGATAAAATTCAATGATAAATTATGGTGTAGATCAGGTAACAATAGTTTATTTAACTTATTTGATATCACAATGGGATCGTCTGATTCGGCACAAATAACAGACTTAGTGGGATTATATTTATTAAATGAAACTAAACATTATTTTCCATCCTTGAAAGGAGGAATATATAGGGATGACGCACTCCTTGTGTATAATGGTAGATCCAAAAGAAAAATAGAAAAGTTAAGAGAAGATCTACATAAATTCTATAAAAATTTTGGCTTATCCATCACATTTGAAGAAAGTTATACTAAAGCAAATTTTTTAGATGTAACGTTAGACCTCAATACTTCAATATACTCTCCATATCATAAACCAAATGAATATCTTAAATACGTAAATATAAATTCAAATCATCATATTTAATTACTTAACAGTATAGTAAATAGTATTTCTATCAGAATATCTGATTTATCCTATAATGAGGAAATTTTTAATTGCCATGCTGACTATTATAATCAAGCGTTACGGGCAAGCGGACATAAGCAAAGTATTAAATATATGAAAAACACCAAATTAAAAAATTACATAGCACAATTAGAACTAAACAATATGATAGAAAATAACAAAATACAAAATAAAGACAACACCACATGCACCAATAATATACAATTAAAAATAAAACATAAAAATTATACACAATATAATAAAAATTCTAAAAATAATATAACACAAAGAACTAAACATCAAAATAAATATCCTATGAATAATATACACTTCCTAAAATCATTAGATAAGTACCAAAAATTACCTAAGTGGAGCTCAAATAGACAAATTATATGGTTTACACCTCCATTTTCCTTACAAGTCAAAGGCTTAGCAAAAAAATTTCTTAATATAATTAAAAAATGTTTCCCCACAGAACACAAGTATCACCACATATTCAATAGATCATGTATTAAAATTTATTTTTCCACAACACCAAACATAGGATCTATTATTGCCAGTTCAAATAGACAAAAAATTCATACATATAAAAAAACCTACCATAATAACAATAATGTTAATAATAGCAATAATAATGACATCATAAATAGAAGTGCAAATAAATATAAGAATATAAATACGCAAACCCCTAATAATAATATTGATATAATACGACAGCAAAAACATAATAAATACCATATAAGTGAAAAAAGACAAAATATAGCAATAAACCCAACAATACAACCTAATATAAATAAAAATAATTCACAAATAATGAACACACATAACTCCAACATAATAGACACTACAACAAATTCTATAAATAATACTTTATATACCACTAATAATAATAAGGATAATAATAAACATTCACAACAGAGATATAAAAATAATAATAATTGCTCATGTAAAAATAAAAAAATATGTCCTTTACAAGGCAATTGTAAAAGATTGAATATAATATATAAATGCATAGTCACAATAACTAATAACTCACATAAAACGGTATACATAGGGAGCTCTATTAATTTTAAACAAAGGTACCTGGCACATATACATTCCTTTAAGCCAAATACAAATAATAATACAACCTCATTAGCTACATATATACAAAAACTTAATAAAAATAAAATTAATTATAAACTAGAATGGTCAATAATAGATTCTGCCACACCATACACACATAAATCAAATAATTGCCGTTTATGCACATTAGAATCACTGAATATATTACTATATAAACTAGATAACTTAATAAATAATAGATTAGATGCGATAACATCATGTAAACACAGGTATTATAAAACATTCAAATATTATAATAAATCTCAAAATAAGGTAAAATAAAAAACACGTGTGTATTCATATAAAAAGCACACATATTTGGGTGTATATACCTATGTATATATACATATATATAGGGGTGAATATTGGATATATATGCGTGTTAAAGGGAATTCTAATGATAGCAATCTATAATACTTTCATAAAAATATTAATTAATTAAAATTAAAAATAAATGCTTAGGAATTTGAACTTACATTCTAGTATATTACTTCACTGAGGAGGAAAAAAAAAGAAAAAGAAAAAAAATTATGCTAAATTGAATTTGAAATGGAATCTTCTGACAAAAACTATTTATATGCAATATTCTGAAGTCTAGCTAAATTTAATGGTGAAATATTCGCGGTGGATGAATTTTCAAACTTTGATCGGATTTATATGATTACCAACACGTCCAACAGCAGGATGAGTTATGCCAAGGTCTTGTATACATTTAGAAAAAAATATACCAATTTTTATACAAAAAAGTGTTTAACACTTGAAATTTCAACAAAGGATGAAAGGAATGAACTTTACAAATTTCAGAAGGATTAATTTTACAATTTATAGGAAGGACAGTATACACTTTATTATTATTTTTAATTTTTTAATATTTCTAATGTTTTAATTAATATTATATACATACCATTGGTTCTTAATTCATCTCCGAAGAGCGGAATTACTGATAATATACTGATCTTTTGATCACATTGTAATTATAGTAATATCCGCGAAACGATTGTCAGATGGTTAATTCTTTAAATTTTAGACTTTACAATATTCATGCTTAATTACGCATAAATTTTTATACGCATTTATATTCACATGTATCTTTATCTACATTTATATTTTTATACATATTTATATTTATATTTCGTATATTTATATTTAAAATTTTAAATTTATTATATTACCATGTCATATTAGATATATATCTTTCGAAATATTAAATATTGATTTCCTGAGAATATTATTGATAAGTTTATGAATTTATTAATAATATAAAAACACATAATATAAAAACACACACACACACACACACACATATATATATATATATATATATATATATATATATATATATAATGTATATATATATATATATATATTGGCGTTAGGAAGGGCATCCAGCTGTAGAAACTCTGCCAAATTAGATTGGAGCCTGGTGTAGCCATCCGGTTGCACCAGTCCTCAGTCAAATCGTCCAACCCATGCTAGCATGGAAAGCGGACGTTAAACGATGATGATGATGATGATGATGATGATGATGATGATGATGATGATGATTATATATATATATATATATTTATACTTATACTTACATATAAGAGACAAGGTGTATGTACACCGCTATGCATATGTATATATATATATATATATATATATATATATATATATATATATATATATATATATATATATATACATAATACAGAATGGGACAAGAACACAAAACATCCAGACAGGTGATACAAGAAAGGGACAAAACATTCAAATAGACGATAGAAAGAAAACATGGACAGGTCATTCGGAGTTTTCTTCAGTCGAGATCCAGATTATCCTTGCAATTTCAGCTGGTTATTCTCGATATTGCTCCAATCTGGCCAGCCCCAAGGAAAAACTTAGCTAAGAGCATTTATATAATATTTAAATAATAAGGGTAAAAAATTGATATTAATTTGATTAATATCAATTTTAACCAGTGGCGTAGCATATTGAAAAAATCTGAAAGATTCTGAAAAATTATATTACATACATATAAGAGGGATGACCACTAGGTGGACATCCAATATGCTAAATGTAGACCCTATATGGTCTGACCACTAAGAAAAATTGTTCTCAAGAAAATTCGGCAAACGCCAGAACGTAAGCGCGCTGAGAACAATTTTTTCTTAGTGGTCAGACCATATGCGGTCTACATTTAGCATATTGGATGTCCACCTAGTGGTCATCCCTCTTATATGTATGTTATATGTATATATATATATATATATATATATATATATATATGTGGTCCAGGAGATAGATGGTAAATGTATTTATTTTTCATTCCCATCGAAATTAATCCCTAATAGTGGTTTGGATTTTGGCTACTCCTAGCGTGCTAGGTGTCCTATGATGGTCACCTCTTATGTGTTTAAATGTTCACTGTATATATATATATATATATATACATATACACACACACACACACACACACACACACTATAGCCTCAGGCCCACCAAAGCCTTGTGAATGGATTTCGTACACGGAAACTGAAAGAAGACTGGTGTATATTTATGTGTGTGTGTCTGTGTTTGTACCCCCACCATTGCTTGACAACTGATGTTGCTGTGTTTACGTCCCTGTAACTTAGCCATGTGGCAAAACACACTGATAAAATAAGTACTTGGCTTACAAAGGATGAATTCTGGGGTCGATTTCTTTGATCAGCATGGCCACAGTCACATGAATGAAACAAGTAAAACAATAGAAAACCATGCCATTTTAGTCCCGAACAACACCAGGTATCTCTGGTAGTTTATTAGAAGATATAGTCTATTTATCTTATTGAATTTTATTGTTTTATCTCATTTTTCCTATTTAGTATATTTCATTTGTATTTATCTTCTTTTGTTGTATTTTAGCTCATTGTTTCCCATATTTAGTAGATTTCATTTTTTATTTTGTTCCCTTAAATTGAAAAATAGTTATCTCCCCTGTATTTACCTTATATATAATCGTAAAAAACGTACGTTTTAATTTATCATATAAATTTCTTTTGTTTAGATTTAATTAATGCATAAACTAAGTTTTTACCAGATATATCTATACATGTATATATGGGATTTTGTATGTATGTGATGTAAGTATATACATGGAGATAAATACGTATACTTGTTCACATAATGATGATATTTTGAAAACAAAAGTGTTTAATATTTAATTTCATACATATAATTGTGTGTGTATGTCTAACCGGTAAATTCAATTTACGATAAAAATTTGTACTTTTATTTTGATTAAAATACCAGTGTTTTCAGAGCAAAACTTTTAAATGCTGTTCACCTGCTTTGCTGTCTCTGACTGTCACTCACTTCCACTCCATTTCTTGTTTTACCCTTCTTTCCCCAGTGTGACCGATGAGACACACATTGCATTGTATATGTAAGATTATTGCAGCAAGCTGACAGAATCATTAGCACACTGGGTAAAATGCTTAGCAACATTTCACCTGTCTTTACATTCTGTGTTCAAATTCCATCAAGGTTGACTTTGCTTTTCATCCCTTTGGAGGTCGATTAAATAAGTACCAGTTGAACCCTGGGGTCAGTGTAATCAACTTACTCCTCCCCAAAATTGCAGGTCCTGTGTCAAAATTTGAAACCATTATTATTATTATTTTATTAGTAGTAGTAGTAGTAGTAGTAGTAGTAGTAAGGTAGTATGCTGAGCAGACTGGTCGAAATGCTCAGCAGCATTTGGTCTGTCTTTACATTCTGAGTTCAAATTCTGCCAAGGTCGACTTTTCCTCTCATCCTTTCAAGGTGAACAAAATATATACCAGTTGAGCACCGGGTCTTATATAATCCCTCAACCCCAAATTTCAGGCTTTGTTGCTATGGTAGAAGGAATTGTTTTTAGTGTTATGCCTGTTATTTATTATTTCATGTGACACCACTGTAATGTCTTCCCTTTGATCTGCTTGAAAATAACTAAATTTGTAGTTCATAGATTTTATACACATCTAAAATGAAAGAATATGACTAGAAAATATTATCTGTGATTGATCTTTGTATTGTTCTAGGACATTTGACTGATCATTATAATTGTGTTGGATACACAAAACATAAACGTTTGAACTGATTGAAAGTCAGAACTTATTGATCCCTAAAATATATCATCATTGCTGACATAAAAGCGTTTGTCTTCACCAATATTAATTAAATAAAGTAAATTACACCAGTTAATAATTAGTGCTTATTTTATTAACAGGACAAAGAAATCCGTGCTGTTTTCATCCGTCTGTTTGCTGAGTTGTTCACTGGATATCGTTCCTGCCTCACATTGATTCGTATCCATCCAGAACCATTTATAACTTTCCATAAAGTAAGAATTCAACATTGTTCTTGATTTCTTCATTCCCTCACAGTCTGTTAAACACTAATTGTTTCAAATCATTACTTTTCCTAATGTGTAAGTTTCTTCAGAGAAAAAAAAAAGTTTTAAGTTATCTTCACTGCAGACATGTTATTAGCTTGTTAAGTATGAAATTTGTATAAGGTAAACTTTGTATAAGGTAAACTTTGACAGTTGCTCATTTTGCACCATTATTATATTTTGACAATCTTTATTTTTTGTTAGAAGGCTGATACAACTAGTTCTTTATTCTAACTAATTTAGTGCTTTATAAAATATTTATAAGTCATGTTTTGCTATTTTTGTTTAGAGATGGATGATAAGTTGGAAATTCATACAGTTTTGAAATATGAGTTCTTTCTTGGAAATACAGCATCACAGACAGCTTGGAATATTAATGGAGTATTTCATTCTAATATAATAACACAGCAGACAGTATCAAATTGGTTTGCAAAATTTCGTTCTGGTAACTTTGACGTCACAAATGAGCAACGCAGTTGACCAGAAACAAAGGTGAATAATGACGAACTGAAAGCCACTCCTATTTTATTGCAAGACAATGGCAGACCACACATTGCAAAAATGACATTGGTGAAACTACAGGAGTTGGAGTTGGAAGATCTCCATCATCCACCATACTCACCTGATCTTGCCCTCACTGACTACCACTTCTTCCAGCATTTGGTTAAATTTTTGATAGGAAATAAATTTAATTCCAACGATGCTGTAAAACAGGCCTTCCAAGGTTTTATTGACTCTAGATTGCCAGGCTTTTACAGTTCCAAGCTGGACAGGATACCGCTGACATGGCAAAAGTGTATTGATAATATGTGTGCATAGTTTAATGAATAAAACTATTCCTGGTATTTATAAAACATTAGCAAACTTTTTCTTCTTTTCTACAGATTTCATACTTGACGACCTAATAATAATCTTGTCATAAGTTCATTGTTTCTGTTTGTATTTGTTTCAGGCCTATTTTCTTGGACAGCGAGCAATGGTTGATGATGAATTTGCTTGCCGTGTCCTGGATTGTATGAGTTTCAGTACATTTGTGGCTGAACGTGGTCCTCCTTACAGAGTCTGTGATATATTTGATGAGGTTAGTGAAGACTTAAACTTCTCTGAATGCAGCATGAACAAATATAAATGTATAAAGTTTAAATCATGGAAAGAATTGCAGTTTTTGTTATGTGATATTTTATATTACAGTTTAGTGAGGAGCTTTAATAATAATTATTATAAATTAATTCATTCATTGGTTCTTCACAATATTAGGTAGGTTGCATATGAAAACAAGAATGACCTCACTAATATTTAATTTTCTGTATATTTTATTAAACTACATCATTTATATTTATATGTAAAAAAAGTACATATAAATATACATATAAATAATTTAATGGAACAATGTTCATGAGATAACAAAAATAATAGAAATCTTTTGTAATACATCATGCAAGATAATTTTATGAAAATAGATCATGGTTATTGATCAAGGTTATTCATAGGCTGATCAAGCTACTCTCATGGAATGTGACCAAATGAAGTTAATTTTTCAACATAGTCCCTGTTGCTGTCCACAGACTTCTTCCATTTGTGTTGCATTGCTTAGATCCCATTGGTGAAGAAACTTTCATGCTATTGCTTAAAACAGTCATCAGCAGTAGATATGACATCAGCATCACTGTGCTATTGGTTCCTAGCCTAGTGTTTTTTCATGTTGGGGAATAGACGATAGTCAGATAGAGCCAAGTCAAGATAATATGGAAAGTGATCAACCAACTCAAAGCCACAGTCATGCACAGCAGTGATTGAAACTAAGGACTTGTGTGCTTTAACATTGTCCTGATGAAACAAGACCCCTTTCATCAGTTTTCCTGGACATTTGGTCTTAATAGCCTTTCATAACTGCCTCAGCAAATTAGCATAGTACTCTTCATTGATGGTGTGGCCCTTTTGAAGATAGTCAGTAAATACAATGCTTTTTGCATACCCCAAAAGTGAAACCATCACCTTCCCTGAAGATGAAATGACCCTGGCCTTCTTTGAAGAAGGTGAGGAGGTATGTGTCTCTGGCTCAAAGTGATGAAGCCAGCACTCATCATAAATTAGGAGACATTCAAGGAAACCAGCTGGATCTGCTTCAAGCAATGTCAGATTTTCATGTGCTGTGATCAGCCTGGTGCATTTTTGATCAAGTGTTAGAAACCACTACGTAGAAACCTTCATCATGTCAAGTTCATCATGTCAAGTTCATAGGAGATGCTAATAGCATTGGCTATTTGATTTATAGTCAATTCCCTGTCATTCATCAGCATGTAGTGAACACAATCAATATTTTCCTTGGTGGTGGCAGTTGCAGGTTGTCCAGACATTGGGTCATCATCAAAACTCTTTCTTCTTCTAAATTCAGCTGCCCATTTTTAAACTGGAGTGTCATTCTTGAACGTAGCAACCATGTTAGCATGAATGTCCTTGGGAGCTAAAGCCCTTTTCAGCAGATACTTCATAACACCATGATGCCAAATTTTGTCAGTTTTCAAGAGAAGTCGCTACTAGTTACTTTTGAAGTGTTCTGTGAACAGTCAGATATCAGTTTTCCTGGAAAGAAATGCAGTTATTAATAGGAAGAGTTGAAATTAATGCATGCAAGATTTCACAGCTCCAGCATCACTCTTTTGTAGTCTGGCTATGAACTTTTCAGCCTTCCCTCATAAGTAGAAAGAGATAAAACTACTATAAGTAATATGTACATGATCTGACTCTTCAATTCAAGGTTGCTACCTTTTGTCAAACATGACACAAGCCTAGAAGATTACTATTTTTAAATCTCACAACTTGAGATATTCAGCAACATGACACAAGCCTGTTAAGAAAAGTAAAAGAAAGCAAGAGACCAACTCACTAAACAGAGCAACATAGTTTTGTGTGGATTGTTGGGTGGCTCTAGTTTGAGGTTGAATTTGTCAGCTTTTTATAACTGCAAGTGAATTTTTCCAAACTGTCAATCAAGCTATTTGGTAGGAAAACAAACACATTTTCTTTGAAGTTTGGTGCCTGAACCTTAACCAGTTAGCCACTAGCGATTGGCCAAACCATTGAAGCATATGGTAGGTCATGGTCCTATAGCATTATGGTAGGTCATGGTCCTGAACTATTAAGTTCACATCTTAATAGGATTCTTGCTAAAACAGCATTTAGATTGCTAATTAAACAAGACTGGGATTCAGTAAACTGTTTTTCATTTCTGTTATTTCTTTTATAGTCCCCTCTCAACCTAAGGTGACATGGTGGTGGAACAATGTAGCTGACAGGGCCATTAGAGAAAAGAAACAGGCCTGGAAGGACTGGAAGGAAGTGTGGTGATAGCAGGGAACTGTATCAGATAGCCAGAAGGGAAGCTAGGAGACAGGTATACTTAGCTAGAGGGGAAGCAGAAAAGAAGAGGTTTGCTAATGTTCTGCATCATGAGGACCAGAGACTTGAAGTGTTTTGAATTGCAAGACAGTATGTGAGAGAAAATTGTGATGTCATAGGAGAGAAATGTGTCTGCATGGATGATGGTTCACTTACATTTAATGATGCTGCAAAGAAAGAAACTTGGAAACACCACTATGAAAGGCTGCTAAATGAAGAGAATGATTGGGAGAAAGAGAGTCTGCCAAATGTTGACCCAACTGAGGGACCAGCTATCTGAATTGACAATACCTTGGTAAATAAAGCAATTAATGATATGAAGACAGGGAAAGCCCCTTACCCATAAGGAATCATCACTGAGATGCTTAAAATATCTGACAGTGTAGGCTATGGTCTAGTCACCCATATAGTTAACCAATGATGCCTTAGATAGAAATAGTTACAGAGGTGTCAGATTGTTAGATCAGGTGATGAAAGTCACAGAGCGCCTTTATGCTGATGACCTTGCTCTTATAGCTGAATCACTACCTGAACCAGAGAAGAAGTTTGAGGTGTGGAAGCAAGGTCTAGAATCGCAGGGCCTCAGAGTTAACCTAGCAAAAACCAAGATCAGTTGTCAAGCAATGGTAGGATGACAAACAAAGACACACAAACATAAATATATATACATAATATATATTACATGGAAAAATGCGAGCATGAAAGTCATATTTTTTAGATTATAAACCTGGAAAAGTACAGGACTAGTCAGTACACCTGTAAAAGTATAGGACAAGCTATTACTTCAAGTAAAGTAAAGAATAAGAAACTTTTTACTTAAAATATTGCAGCAAAGAATGCTAGTTCTTCTGATTTATCACAGTTCTCATCTTTTAAATTCAATGTACAAAACTGTTCAGCTAATTTGTAAGTTTGTCTAATTAGTCACTTTTTTCTGTATTTAAGGTAGTAAATTAGCCAAATTCTACTTAAATAAGTATAGTGTTATCTGTAAACTATAATAAAATAAGTTTTAATATTCAAATTTTAATTTTAGCTGCAATATTTTAAGTGAAAAGTTTCTTATTCTTTACTTTACTAGAAGTAATAGCTTGTCCTATACTGTTACAGGTGTAATAACTTGCTCTGTACTTTTCCAGGTTTATAATCTTAAGAATATTACTTTTCATGCTCACATTTTTCCTTGTAATCCATAATTTTTCCAGGCATTGCTATTATAAGATAATTAATAATGTGTCAATAATTTAAGATTTTACCTTATAAAATACTGAATGATAATATTTCAATTTTTCCATGTAAGTGATGATAATATTTCAATTTTTTCATGTTAAATTTAAATATAGGTTGTGATTGAACTATTTGATTTTACCCATCCACACCAAATTAATGGCAGGGATTTTTACCATATTGTTGGTTGCACCATGGCTCACTAAAAGTTACAAACAACAAAACCCCAAAACCATTAGTTACCAGGCTCACTTCAAGTAACCTAATTTTTCAATATTAGGAGGTCATAGAAATTCATTCAGCGAAAAAAAAAAAAAAGAAATTTCCACTGATTCCAGGATTGGCAGTGGGGAGAAACCCTCCACTTCATTTTTTCCGAACCAAAATAAGGGATTTGCAGCATATTAGGTCAGGTACTTGATTCCACACAAAAAATCATTTTTTTTTTTTGTCTTAGCGAAAATCTTGCAGGCGTTAATATAGAAATTGACCATAATGTTGGTGTTATTTAAGCTCAAATCAACCCTGATACGGCAATCCTATCATCAAAGACATTCCAGCCTTCAGCAAACTGTCTTTTTAGGGATAATCTAGGACATTACATACACTGGGTGTGTGATTTAGGTAGGGGGATACTTTGGCTGCTATTTTTAGTGTGTTGAGCGACCAGGTAGAGGCTCTTTCATTGGTTCGATTGCGTGATGAGATTTTTTTACACATATATGTGATATGTATATATATATCATTGACAGAAGTTAGAGAGTAACTCAAAAGCTGAGAGTTTCATGTATTGGCACTTATCAAACACGAATTTGTCCATTGCCACTCTGTAACTACTGATGAAATAACTTCTAAAATACAAAATTTTGTCAAAAACATTAAGAGTAGTGCAGGAGTGGCTGTGTGGTAAGTAGCTTGCTTACCAACCACATGGTTCTGGGTTCAGTCCCACTGCGTGGCACCTTGGGCAAGTGTCTTCTACTATAGCCTCGGGCCGACCAAAGCCTTGTGAGTGGATTTGGTAGACGGAAACTGAAAGAAGCCTGTCGTATATATGTATATATATATGTGTGTATATGTTTGTGTGTCTGTGTTTGTCCCCCCAACATCGCTTGACAACCGATGCTGGTGTGTTTACATCCCCATAACTTAGCGGTTCGGCAAAAGAGACCGATAGAATAAGTACTAGGTTTACAAAGAATAAGTCCTGGGGTCGATTTGCTCGACTAAAGGTGGTGCTCCAGCATGGCCACAGTCAAATGACTGAAACAAGTAAAAGAGTAAAGAGAGAGTAAACCCTGTTCTATGTGATACATTCTGCCAGTATCGGAAGTTTGAATGTGTTTAGTTAAAACAATTAAGGAAATAATCTATATGTCGAATTGAATAGATCTGAAATGGATGAAAGGCAAAGTCGACCTTGGTGGAATTTGAATTCAGAATGTAAAGACAGACGAAATACCACTTCTAAAATACAAGATTTTGTCAAAAACATTAAGAATAAAACCTGTTCTATGTGACATATTCTACCAGTAATGGAAGTTTGAAAATGTTTAGTTAAAAAAAATTAATTAAATAATCTGTACGTCAAAGTCGACCCTAGGCGAAATTTGAACTCAAAAACGTAAAGAGAGACGAAATACCATTAAGAATTTTGCCCAGCATGCTAACGTTTCTGCTAGCTCCCTGCCTTAAAAAGTAAACATTCATTTTAGAAATACATTCTTTATCCTTATTGCTGAAGAGTTACTCCCTTACTTCTTTACTTACTGACACAAAATTTCGTAACATTTTACCTCATAACTCTTCTTCTACTAACTTTTGTTCAATGTGACTAGCGATTCTCAATTCCTCATGCATTTTTCTATCATTTAAGCCTAAGAAAAGTATACTTTTAATTTAGAATTAAAAAATTTAGGTTAATTGAAGATGAATATCTGCCTTACTGTTCCCCTTGAGGTCGCAGATATTTTGATGTAACTTTTTTCTACTGAACCAAATCTCAAACTATTTATGCCAAAGTGTAGCTGATAGGTGTCCTCTTTTATTAACAGTTTGCAATTTAGTTGAGAACTGAATTAGTGGTGAAGCTTGGAAGCTGTTGCGATTGTCAAAATGGTGGATTTAAGAATATATTCAACCACTACCACGGCTGAATGATATGTATATATACATACATGATGGGCTTCTTTCAGTTTCCATCTACCAAATCCACTCAAAGGTTTTGATCAGCCTGAAGCTATAGCTGAAGACACTTGCCCAAAGTATCACACAGTGGGACTGAACCTAGATCCATGTGGTTGGGAAGCAAGCTTCTTACAACACAGCCATTCCTGTGCCATAATAATAATAACAACAACAACAACAACAATAATAAAAGCAGGCAGAATCATTAGTATGCTGGGGAAAATACCTAGCAGTATTTTGTCCCTCTTTATGTTCTGAGTTCCAATTCCACTGAGGTCAACTTTGCTTTTCATCCTTTGATAAAATAAGTACCAACTGAGCACTGGAGTCAATGTAATTGACTTACCTGCTCCCTCGAAATTGCTGGCCTTGTACCAACATTTGAAACCATTATTATTATTTTGGTTTGTCACAGATTCAGTGTTATTCCTGGTAGGGATTATGTGGATAGTGGGTTTACTAACTGTAGCCTTAGGTATCCACTCTTTCAAGTGCTTAGGACCCACCTGATAATCCTTGCTGTCCCAAAGAGACAAACTTTTTGTTGGAGCTCTGCTGGGCATTCTATTTCAATCTCCCTCAGTCATTTGTCTGTATCTTCACTAACTCATCCCAGTGCACCAATTATTATAGGCACAATCATTACTGTTTGCATGCTCCAAATTCTTCCTATTCCAAATTATAGGGGATTGTATTTTTTTAGAAAATTACTATTTTTTAATCTCACAACGTGAGATTATTGGTAGGAAGCTTTTTTTGTTTTTCTTCCTCTTTCTTTACAATCATGGAATCAAATGGGCATGATGGGCCATTAAATAAGCAACTTCATTTTTCCTTATCTATGATTGTAATATCTGGTTTATTGTTTTCTAATTTCTTGCCTGTTTGAATTGGAAAGTCCTACAAAATCTTACATTTTTCTGACTCTAGTACTCTTTTGACTCGATGATTGCACCATGTATTTCCAGCTTCAAATTCCCATTTCTGGCACAGTTTCCAGTGTAAAACTTTTACAACCTGGTTCTGCCTCTATTTCTTATATTTTTCCTGTGCCAACTTGGGCCATTCTGCCACTGTCTCATTCCAAGTACCAATGGCTCTACATTTTTCTGACACATTCTCTCCATATATATGTTTTTCTTAAGTTTTTATTGCTTGATCTTGGGCTACTACAATCAGGTTCTCTGTTTCTTTTTTTAATTCCCATTTTTTTAATCCAGCCCAGGATTTTGTTCAACATACATCTTCAGTGACTCTCCAAAATTGACCATGCAGAGGTTTCTCTTTGATTTGTCTGACATGCTCTCTTTGTATTTCATTCTTATCCTTTTCTCCAATTACATGCTTCGTCACCTTTTCTTTATTAACTGCCTTTAGTAGTTTTTCTGTGCTGCTCTAAGTACTCTACAAGGCTTTTTCTTTCCCTCCGTACATGTTCTTCTATTGCTATTAAACCTCTTCCACCCTGGTCTCTCCTGAATTACAGCCGGTTGATATCAGCCTTTGGATAGTGGGCTCCATACATTGCCAACAACTTCCTAGTTTTTTCTGTCAAGTTTCTTTATTTTGTTCGTGATCCATATCTGATTAAAGGTACTATTGAATTTATTGCTTCAATGAGATTTTTGGAATTCAGCTTTGATTGCAGCAATTTTCTGACTCTCCTAGTGTACTCTATACTGGTAATTTGTTTCATTTCTTCATCTTTTATCTCCCAAGTACTTATACCACTGTCTTTTCTTAATCACTCTCTTTGTTTGCCCATTTGGCAATACAATTCTCTGGCTTCTTTCAAATTTTCCTTGATTCATTTTCAATATAGCACACCTTTATATCGCAAATTCCATACTTACGTCATTTGAGAAAATGCAGATCGTATGTACAAGACTTTCAAGTTGTTTCTCATTTTTGGCATAAACCTTTATGTCATCCATGAAAAGTAGATGATTTATCTGACCATTTCCTTTTCCCAATTCGTAAGCAATTTTCACTTTTTGTAGTATGATAGTGAGCGGTATCATTGCCAGTATGAATGGCAATGGAGATAAGCTATCACCTTGGAATATTCTACATCTGATGTTCACTTTTCAGAGTCTTTGTTTTCCTCCAATCAATTCTGTTTTCCAATGTTTCATGCTTTTATTAAGCATTTTCTCCGTGTTTTTTGCTATTCCAAACATGCTCATCGTTTTACTTATCCAACTGCATAGTATCATGTCATATGCTTTTTTGTAATCCTGTCAATCTGTGTCTGCAATTTCTAATTATCATTTTGTCAACTAATAAGTGATCTTTTGTTGCCCTACTTTGTTTCTTGCATCCTTTCTTTTCTTCTGGAAGTAGATTGTTACTTTCCTGATGGTTGTATAACTCTTCCACCAAGATATCAGTCATAAGCTTCCATATTAGTGGTAGACAGGTTACAGATTGAAAATTTGGTGCCAAGTTCCCTTTCAAGGGATCCTTGAGGCATAGCAGCTTTCATTCATTCGTTATCCAGGCAAGAATGTGACCTTGTTGCAGGCAGTCATCCAGTTGCACAGCTGTTCTTTCATGCAACTGTGTAAAATTCTTCAGCCAATAGCCATGTACTCCATCCAGGCCTGGTCTTCTCTAATTTGCTATTTTTTAAAACTTCTGTCTCACTGGCTTCCTTTTGTTTTGGTACAGTTGCAAATTGTCTTTCCACCTTTGTCAGTCACTCCACACCTTCATGTCTCACCCTTCCCCCAAATTCTTTACTTTCTTCTACATCTGGAATCAGTTCCTGATGTTGGCTTCCCTCT
Source organism: Octopus bimaculoides (assembly GCF_046866305.1). NCBI lineage: Eukaryota > Metazoa > Mollusca > Cephalopoda > Octopoda > Octopodidae > Octopus > Octopus bimaculoides. The sequence goes on along the minus strand of NC_142932.1, from coordinate 65,043,616 downwards.
ATTTCCTCAAATAGATACCTTCTATTTGATTGGCTGAGTCTATACTGTTTGAAACCTTTGCATCTTGCATCATATCTTTTTAATTTGTCCTTTAATGCTGTCACTTTTTTGTGTCAATTCTTCATGTACTGTTTGTTTTCTCATTTCTTCTAACCTGTACTGTCCATTCAATTTTCTGATTACTGCCTTATTCTTGAGCTCTCCTCTCATTATCCTATTCAATTGTCACAGTTCTTTCCATGTTTTTTCCAGCTTCATTTGTATTCTCATCCTCCAGGTTGGTTCTTTCTTTTCATTTGCTTTTATATCTTCAGTTTTTCGCTTGTAGCCTACTATGTTAGCTACAACATGAGCAGCAATGGTTAACTGGTTTGTTTCACTGATGTTTTCTGTTTTAATGAAGCTTAAAATGTCATTTACTTTGCCTGTGGCTTTCCTCACTTGTTTTCTGTCCATATATCTTATATTTGGTAGTACTTCATTGATCCCATCAGTCATTTTACCTCTCAACATTTCTAAAATCTCTTCATCATTCAAGTCTTGTTCAGTACTTACTGTCACTTGTCCATGTAGATCGTCTTCATTAGTTACTTTATTAGTATTCTCTGGTACTCTGTGGTTTCCATCTGTTTCATGTTTTTCATCTCTTTATTATTATTATTATTATTATTATTATTATTATTATTATTATTATTATTATTATTATCGGCGCGTAAAAAGCACCCACTACACTCTCAGAGTGGTTGGCGTTAGGAAGGGCATCCAGCTGTAGAAACTCTACCAGATCAGATTGGAGTCTGGTGCAGCCATCTGGCTCATCAGTCCCCAGTCAAATTGTCCAACCCATGCTAGCATGGAAAGCAGATGTTAAATAATGATTATTATTATTATTATTATTATTATTATTATTATTATTATTATTATTATTATCATTTTTACTTTTAATCTGCATGTTTGTTACAGTCACTTGCCAAAACACACCCAGTGTCTTGGGGCAAGTGAAAGAGAAGAGATGTTACAGTATGACTGGAAGCTTGAGGAGGGGATGTAGTGAAATGTCTTCATGTAATATAACACAGATATTTAAATGAATAGGGCTTTTTCTAAGGATGTGGGCAGTACTTGTCAGCACAATCTTTTGGATTTCTCTGAGACATGGTTCTCCTGGGATCTTATCTAGATGTTTCTCACATCCATTTTTTTATCATACCTAGGGCACCTACAATAACAGGAACAGTTCTCGCTTTAAGATGCCACATCTTTTGTATTTCAGTTTCCAGGTCCTTATATTTACTTAGTTTGTCAAATTCCTTGACAGATATATTTCTGTCAGTGGGAACACTTACATCTATTAGTGTGCAAGTCTTTTCTTCTCTGTCTTTAATAATTATGCCTGGTTGATTATCCTGGATTGTTCTGTCAGTGTTGGCTGGAAAATCTCAGAGGGTAGTGGAATTTTTACCTTCAACAACTGGCTCAAGATGATGTCCATACCAGTAAGCAGGAGTGCTGATTTTGTAGTGTTTACATATTTTCCAATGTAAATACTGTCCTACCCTGCCATGGTGATTTTTATATTCGTTTGGTGTCAGAACAGGACATCCTGAGACGAGATGGTCTATTGTTTTGTGAAACGTCTCACAGAATCTGCATTTAGGGTCACAGCCTGATTCTTCTTCTTCTTCTTCTTCTTCTTCTTCTTCTTCTTCTTCTTCTTCTTCTTCTTCTTCTTCTTCTTCTTCTTCTTCTTCTTCTTCTTCTTCTTCTTCTTCTTCTTCTTCTTCTTCTTCTTCTTCTTCTTCTTCTTCTTCTTCTTCTTCTTCTTCTTCTTCTTCTTCTTCTTCTTCTTCTTCTTCTTCTTCTTCACATCTCAGCTCTATCCCACAGCTTAGAGATGCAACACTTTTCTCAACACATGGGCTGCTCCAAGTATTGCTGCCAACTGAATACTTCCAATGAAGTTTGGTATTTGCAGCTTTTAATGCCAAAATATTGCTCTTTTTCAGATGATCTCAAGTACACTGATCACAATAGGTGCCACTCTCATTTTTGAGGCTCTCTGAATTCTTTTCACTTCCAGTCCTAGGTCTTGGTACTTCCCAACTTTCTTGTCATTTTGTCTTCAGAATATTCTGAAATGCATGTCCATTCTTTAGACTCCTTTAGTAGGAGAGTGTTATCTGTTTGGTTATATTGCAGCTTTTTGTCTGTGTACATTGGTATATTCCATTTGAATTTCATCCAACCATTTCATCATACCACTTGTGGGAACATTCTAGTTCATACTTCTTGCATGACTCCCAGTGTATTCACACTTCTATTTTGTCATGGCATTTTTGTACTTCTTTTGTACTAGTTTTGAGCATCCATTAATTATATGTCTGATTGTCTCAGATGATTTTTCGCATAGTCTACAGAAAAGTGATACTGCTGTCTTATCAATGCTACACTTGATTTCATTCTTAAAGCTTGTTCTTGAGCAATAAGAATCAGTCCTTCCATCTTCTTTAAAAAGCCATATCATAACCTTCTCCAGGGTTCTTCATCAGCTTCATCCAGTGTTTGTTTGAAAAAGTTTTCTATGTAGGACCTATCTTTCCAATTGATGAGATATTTTCTCTATTAGTCCTCATATTGTAACTCCTGGAGGGTCTCACCTTTGTCACTGATCACCTCACTCAGTGCAGCCTGCAGCATTGTTTCATCATTATTCCTCAGACAGGAGGCATGCAAGGACTTGATCTCCTACACAACACTATCTTCTTTTCCAACCAATCCTCTTCCCTAGGTTAGGAAAGCCTTGCTATGTTAATTCTAGCATGAAGGTACTCATGCATAGCCATTACCTTCCTATCCATGTCGATCAGTTCTTCCTCTGTCCAGTCCACAACTCTTGCATAGTAATGTATCACACCTACAATCCACGTTTTGATGTCTCTAATCTGGTTCCTTCCATTCAGCTTGGATCTACATAGCATTTTAACTCTTCTGGTTTATATTATTATTAGTAGTAGTAGTGATGTTGGTGTTATTATTATTAAGGTGGCAAGTTGGCAGTAATTGTTAGCATGCTGGACAAAATGCTTAGAGGTATTTCGCCTGTTGCTATGGTCTGAGTTCAAATTCCATCGAAGTTGACTTTACTTTTCATCCTTTTGGGGGTCGATAAATTAAGTACCAGTTATGCACTGGGGTTGATATAATCGATTAGCTGCTTCCCCTAAAATTTCAGGCTTTGTGCCTTTAGTAGAAAGGATTGTTATTATTTTTTTTTAATAATTCTGTTGACTTTTGGTGTTCATTTCTGTAGGTTTATGCGACAATGCAGGACCAATTAAAGGAAGAACGTTCAAGCACAAATGATGAGAAAATGATGGCGCATATTAAGGAAATTGCTCAACAATTATACCTGAATGTAAGTTATGTTTGTTGGCATTTATTTCAAGGCTGACTATTCTAGTAGAATCAGATTTGCAAGTTGTACAATCAAAATGCTTTTGTGTTACAGGAGTTATGAGACAGTCACTGGCTGTGTAAGAAGCCAATGGCACTAATAGGCATGGATCACATGATTAGCTTGGGTACTAGTGTGAGATGTAGTGACACGACTAAAACAGAAAAGCAAAAAAAAAAAAAAGTAAATAAAATTCATGAGATACATCCGTGTGTCTTGAGCAGAGGTGAAGATGTTGCTTGGTGGTACAACATGGAGCACAAAGATAGCTGTAGGTGGAATGAAAGGAAGACGTCTAGGTTTGTCTAAAGTAGTGTTGGTGACAATAAGGCCCAGATCAGGTCTGATCCAGTAGACCTATGGTTAGTGTTTTAGCCATGACTATCCCTTCTTGACTGTATTCTGAACAATGTGTCCATTTTTTTAAGATGGTGGAAAATACCTTAAAGGGAATTTGGCTACTATTTCTACCATACAGTAGAGAGTTTCTTTTGAACCAAAAGTAAAATTGATTTTTTTATATGATTTAGTCAGCTGGTGGGGCAGTGATTTGGATTTTTAAGGTCCTCCAAGAACATTGGGTATCTGCTCATTCCATTGGTAGACAGCTCATCTCCCACTAACTTCTGTCTCTTACTTGTGGCTTCACAAACTGTTTGGCTATAGAATACTCAGGGAGACTTGCCCCACACATGGAGAAATTAGATGTCAAAAAGATAATGGAATGATGAGAGATAACCAGTAATATATTGGTGTCAGTTATCAATTTCTTTCCAAAATGGCCATGATTCTGTAAATAGGATCATATTTCTTGATAACTCATTTATTTAATCAACCAAACCTTACTCTCAAAATTGCTGGCTTTGTATCTAATTTAGAAATTATAGAGGGCAGTAGATTGGCGAACTCATTAAAGCATTGGACAACAGTTTTGGGCTATTTATTTGATGCTCTTTTATACCTCTGAGTGGAGGCACAATGGCCCAGTGGTTAGGGAAGCGGACTCATGGTTATAGGATCGCGGTTTCAATTCCAAGACCGGGCGTTGTGAGTGTTTATTGAGCGAAAACACCTAAAATTCCACAAGGCTCCGGCAGGGAATGGTGGCGAACCCTGCTGTACTCTTTCACCACAACTTTCTCTTACTCTTTCTTCCTGTTTCTGTTGTACCTGTATTTCAAAGGGCCAGCCTTGTCACACTCTGTGTCATGCTGAATCTCCCCGAGAACTACATTAAGGGTACATGTGTCTGTGGAGTGCTCAGCCACTTACACGTTAATTTCACAATCCATTGATCGGATTAACTGGAACCCTCATCATCATAACACTTTTGAGTTCAAATCCCACTGAAGTCAATTTTGCAATTTGGGGTTGATAAAATAAAGTGTCTATACTGCTCCTCTCAAAATTGCTGGCCTTTATTATTATTATTATTATTATTATTATTATTATTATTGTTATTATTATTATTATTATTGAGTGAGAGAGGAGCACATGCCATCAAAGTGACACTGGGGTACAAATATATGATAAGGGTACACCAGGCACATGCATCACAACCATATGTATGTGGTATTGTGATCTCATATCAAAATACACTGTGCATGACCTTGCAGGTGGGGCCCAGTTTTCTTCAGGTCAAGTAGCTCATCCCACTGAAAAGGTTTGTTTAAGGATGATGAATGAATCACCCATGTTTCCAGAGGGGAATTATTCAAACACCAAAGAATTTCTCTTAAAACATGGCTTTTATGCTCAACCACTACTTCTGTTCATAATCAGAGATGCACATATTGTCAGCCATTTAGGGACCTGCTCAGTTAGTTAAGGTCAAGCAACTGACAAGCAAATCTGTAGTATTGAGCAGAATATTTGCTGTAGCCCATCTTTTATACATAAGACAAAACATACATAACACTTCCAATCAGTTAAGATTAAAAGCCATGAGAGCTACTGCCTGGTACTGCATCAGAGCATTTATTATTATTATTATTATTATTATTATTATTATTATTATTGAGTGTATTATTATTTACATTGTTGTTTGTTTTATATGAGCTGTTCCAAGTCTCATCCACAGAACAGCAAGTTGGATGTTTTACTATGGATGATATAGCATTGATATATTGTAGAGGAAGGAGATCAGAATCAGAAAACTAAGATTCTGTTGAATTTACAATATTTTTGTTTTAAAAGAGTTTTAAGAGAATTGGATATTTTCAAGTTGACAATGTGAGCAGTATTCATGAAAAGAATTTTTTGTTGTTCTAGTATTTTTAGGTTTCCTGATATTTGGTCATAGTATTTAAGAGTGTTATCCCTAAAGCTCCAGTAATCACAAGTAGAGTTTTTATTCTTAGATGCCACATTTTTGTGATCTCTATTTCAAGGTCCTCATATTTACTTATAAATACATATTGAGATAAAGAAGTGCAACAGCAAGGTTGCTTATGAAACTCTCAAAATCCTAACAGAAACAAAGAAACACACCACTGATATCAATGGGGACAAAACAAGCCTCACAAATGAGAGTGATGTCATCAAAAGATGGTCTAAGTATTGCAAAGACATTTACAATCACAAACTAAAACATGACAGCAATATCCTAGACACTTCTAATAACAACAGTAAGAACGTGGGGACACTCCAATTATCCAGGAAGAAGTTGAAAAAGTAGACTGCATGCTCAAAGATGGGAAATTCTTCGGAATGAATTACATCAGAGGTTCAAAAACATTGCACTAACAATCACCAGTCAGAAGATATGGGAAATGAAGTCATGGCCAAAGGAATGGACCCAATCACTAATGATACCCATTCCCAAGAAAGGCAACTTAAGATTCTGCTAGAATTATAGAACATTCAGCCTAATTAGCCACACTAACAAAGTATTACAAAGAGTTTTGCTAAACAGATTTAAGAGTAAGGCAGAAATCCTTGCAGAACAGGCAGGATTTAGACTCATAAAAGAGTACTGTGAAGCAGATGTTTAATATTTGTCTGTTCACTGAGAAACATCTGCAACACCAAGATCCTGGTTAATAGTAACAACCAAAACACAGCAATCCACCTCATGCTGAATGGAAAGAGACTTAATGAAGTGAACCTTCAAGAACCTAGGATCCACTGACCAAGAATGACAGATCTAAAAGGACTCAGTTTAGTTTCTGCTGTTATGACAAAGCCGAATACCATATGGAAAATCAATTCCTTTAGTTTTCCAACAAGACTCAGAATGTACACTTCAATCCTTCTGTATGAGTGTGTGTGCAAGCTGGACTGTTACAGCAGACATGGAGTGAAGAATCCAGGCATTTTAGCTCAAGTGCTTCAGAAGGCTGCTACACATCTCATGCACAAAACACACAGCTTTATCATGCAGCAAGTCAACAAATATGCTGGCAGACAGGAACTACTTACTCCTTGCACAGGTAAAAAGATGAAAGCTTGCCTGGTACAATTATGTATACTGCCATAAATCCCTGTCCAAAACCATTCTTCAGGGCATGGTAAAAGGAACGGTGAAAGAGAGGCAGACAGAGAAAATTGTGGTTTGACAACATCAAGAGCTGGACAGGTCACAACACAGTGAACCTGCTACACATGACAGAGAACAAAGACAATGTCTGATTATGAAAGCATCCAGAGTGTCACTCCAATAACTGGCTGCGTCAGTTAAAGGATCTTGATGATATATTTGCTTAACATTTTCCTTCAAATGTTTTTACAGAAGTGCTGCAACTTGCTGGGATTGATGTATCTATGCACAGACATGTTTTGTCAATGCGATTTTTTTACCACAATATCTGGTCTATTGACATGCTCAGTTTGAATACTAAAGTTCCAGAGAACGTAATATCTTTAGTTTCTACTACTTTGGCAGGCTTACATTCCCATCAATTCTTCTCTTATGGGAGTACAAACTTATGGCATATGATTCAGTGCAAATACTATGTCATGTCTATCATGGCAATTGATATATTCATTTGAGGCTAACATAGAGCATCCAGAGATGAAGTGGTTAACTACTTCTCTGGTTGTACCACAAAAGTGGCAGGTAAGATCAGCACTGTTTTTTAGAATGCTTGCTTGGTAGTTTTTGGTGGGCAAACACTGATTCTGAGCTGCTAAAATGAAGCCAGAAGTTAGGAATTTTATTGTTCCAAGATGATTTTCATTTCTTGGATTTTCTCATTGCAGTCAGTGATCAACAGGGATATCTTTCCATATTTGTTCTTTAATATATTCAGCCTCTGACTTGTTTATGAATTCAGAGAGCACCACAATTATGTTCTTTTGGGTGTGATTGTATTGATTCCCAAAACTTCTGTACTTACCCCTAGGTTGGTAGGTAGATAGGTAGGTGTGGTTTCAACAGTTACATTAGCTTTTGCAATTTTCCAATAAAATCTTTCAGAATTGTTGTAGAGCATCTTGTTATCTTTGAAAATGTTTGATCTCTTTTTTAGCTTCTTCACCTATGCTGCTTTGATTTGGATAATTTGCTTGAGCATGCAGACATTTCTCTTTCATAACCAAGAAAACATTAAGCATTTCAGCCTGCATTTGTATTGCATAAAAATTCTGAACGCTCTTCAGAACTGATAACAATTACAGAAAATGAACTGTTGAAATATTCACAAGCTACACAACTATGAAAGCTGTAAAGCACAGCTGATACTTTAACAAATGCTGAACACCGCGAATAACTGAATTCATATGCTGTTTAGTATAAAAAAAAACAGTGATGTATGCATTCATTTTTTGAAACAGTTTTTCTCAAAAGCTATCATCACTTCCATAATTGAAAGAAATAGCAGCTCTTGTATTAACCTTCTCAACTAGCTCTCTCAAAGAGCAAACTACAACAAAAACATGTTTTAAATCTTAATACTTTCTTCTATTCTGTCCACTCATTTCTATTCTTGTTGACTTCTATTGAATCTATTTATAGCCTTGAGATACATATCCTCTATGAATCTGTATTCTTATATTCTTATACTTGTTTCAGTCATTTGACTGTAGCCATGCTGGAGCACTGACCTTTGTCAAACAAATTGACCTCAGGACTTTGTAAGCCTAGTACTTATTCTATTGGTCTCTTTTGCCAAATCACTAAGTTATATATATATATATATATATATATATACGAAATCTTTCGAGCGGGATCGTTGCCAGTGCCCCTGGACTGGCTCATGTGCGGGCGACACATGAAATCTTTCGAGCAGGATCGTTGCCAGTGCCCCTGGACTGGCTCTTGTGTAGGTGACACATGAAATGTTTCGAGCGGGATCGTTGCCAGTGCCCATAGACTGGCTCATGTGCGGGAGACACATGAAATCTTTCGAGCGGGATCGATGCCATTGCCCCTGGACTGGCTCATGTGCGGGCGACACATGAAATCTTTCGAGCGAGATCGTTGCCGGTGCCCCTGGGCCGGCTTGCGGGTGACACATGAGGTTTTTCGAGCGGGATCGTTTGCCAGTGCCCCCGGACTGGCTCATGTGCGGGCGACACATGATATCTTTCATGCGAGATCGTTGCCAGTGCCCATGGACTGGCTCTTGTGCGAGTGACACATGAGGTTTTTCGAGCGAGATCGTTGCCGGTGCCCCTGGACTGGCTCTTGTGCGGGTGGCACATAAAAGACACGATTTCGAGCGTGGCCGTTTTCGTGCGGGTGACACGTAAAAGCACCCACTACATTCTCTGAGTGGTTGGCGTTAGGAAGGGCATCCAGCTGTAGAAACTCTGCCAAATTAGATTGGAGCCTGGTGTAGCCATCTGGTTGCACCAGTCCTCAGTCAAATCGTCCAACCCATGCTAGCATGGAAGGCGGACGTTAAACGATGATAATGATGATGATGATACATACATACAACGGGCTTCTTTCAGTTTCCATCTACCAGATCCACTCACAAGGCTTTGGTCAGCCTGAGACTATAGTAGAAGATACTTGCCCAATGTGTCACACAGTGGGACTGAACTGTTAAACTATGTGATTGGGAAGCAAGCTTCTTACCACACAGCCACACCTGCACCTATGTCTGCCAATCTGTTTTTTTTTCTATCTTATTCTGTCTCCTCTTCTCTCATTACTTATGATTACATTCAACACAATTCATAAGAATTATTATTTACACCCACCTACATCTATATAACTAAACAGCTACATGTTTACAAATAGCACTATACAGATCAAACAAAAAAGCACTTTAAGTTGTTGAGATGCATGAAGCTGAGTCATGTAATATATTGTTAGAAACTCATACAATGCCATGCAATATTATCATGTAACAATAAAAACAATAATAATAATCTTAGATAAAGCAGAAAGTAAAATGTGTTTGCCTACCTCTCAGGGACTGCACATGTTTGGATCACTATTAAAGCACACCCTTCATGATAAGGACCACATGCAAGTATATTGGAAATACCTAATAAAGAAGATAGATACCAGATCAGTTGTCACCTGGTAAAAAATGGATTGCATCTCTCAAAGTCAAACCAATCTGGAGTTGAAAAGTGTTATGATGGTTTGATCCCTTCCCAAAACACTGGCATGAAGGCTCCCATTCACAGGATAACTCTGAAGGCTCTTCATCTGGTACTACTAAAACCAGAGTAAAATGGACTAGGGAAAAAAACAAGGATGATCTAGAGGCCTATTATACTGCAATGTACTTTCCCACAAGTGAATCAAATATAGAATATGCATCTTTAAACTGGAGGGAGAAAAACCCTACCAATAGACCAATCAGAGTAATGAATTAGCTAATGTTCACATCACAAAGGAAAAATTGTTGACTGACCTGGATATCCATCAGATTGAGTTACATATACAGACCAATAGTTATACAAATACGAATGCAAATAATGATACAAAACATCTCTCCACTATGGAAGTAGAATCTTGTATAACAAATATCCAAAATAACATACTCAATGAAATTGCCTCTGACGTTGATGTAATTGTGAGTGGTTGCGGTAGAAGTGGAAACAGACACTGAACCTGACAATCTAAAAACAAATATTCTATCAGAGTGGCTGAAAGTCAAACACATCAAACTGAGATATCACAATGATCTTCTCAAAGTGATAGATTAATAGGCAAGGTAAATGCAGTCGTAAGATTCACCTTGAATTAGAATAAATCAGATCTCACCTTGCAGTATAACCTATTTTATAACACAGTTTCCATGAACACTGCACTGTGTGGTGTTTAAGGGAAGAGAAAGATTCAGCATATAAACAGGAAATGAGCATGACAAGAAAGCATTAGAAATAAGATTAGTGTACTCAAATCTGATTTTGAAATACTCAAGATCATGAAGAGTCAAATAAATGTCAAGATATCAAAAATAAAGAAGCTGAAAGGAAATATGCAAAATCAATAAAGCAATTATTTGCTCGACTTTGCTTTTCATCCTTTTGGGATCAATAAGCACCAGTTGAGTACTGGATTCAATGTAATCGATTTACACCCTTCCCCTAAATTGCTGGCCTTGTACCAAAATTTGAAATTATTATTATCATTATTGTTATTTTTATTAAGGCAGCGAGCTGGTAGAATTGTTAGCATGCCAGATGAAATGCTTTGTGATATTTCACTCACCTTTATGTTCTGAGTTCAAATTCCACCGAGATTGACTTTGCCTTTCATCCTTTTGGGGTCAATAAAGTAAGTACCAGTTGAGTAATGGGGTCGATGTAATTGAATTTCCCCCTTCACCAAATTTCAAGCCTTGTGCCTATAGTAGAAAGGATTATTATTATTAAGGTGGTGAGCTGGCAGAAACATTACTGCTCTTGATAAAATGCTTAGTGGCATTTCTGAGTTCCAGTTTTGACTAGGCTGATTTTGACCTTCATCATTTTGGAGGTCAATGAAATAAGTACCAGTAGAGCACAGAAGTCAATGTAATTGTCCAGCCCCTCTCCCAAAATTTAAGGCTTTGTGCTTATAGTAGAAAGGGTTATTATTGTTGTTGTTGTTATCAAAGTAGTGAGCTGGTAGAATTGTTAGCACACTGGACAAAATGCTTAGTGGCAATTTGTCTGTCTTTACTTTCTGGGTTAATTCTGTTGAGATCGATTTTGCTTTTCATCCTTTCAGGGTTGATGAAATAAGTACCAGATGAGCTCTGGGATCAATGTAATCAGCTAGCTCCTTACCTGCCAAATTTGGACAAAGGATTATTATTATGATTTATACAAAAATAGAAACCTTGTTGCTTAAATATTTTAAATGCTATATTTTAATTGACCAAAAATATAAATTTCCCCAGGAAAACCCCAACTCGCAGCCATACGTGCCTAAATTTCCCAAACCAACAGAAGGTGCCTATTCACGGATACACCAAATGCCCTTTCCAAAGCTAGATGGTTCCATCATTCTGAATATAATTCAAGAAGGAGTGGCTAAGCACAATCTTAATAACAAGTAAGTAATATTTTTTTCTATTCCAACTAATTTATAAAATCAAACCAATTACAAAGACTTCAGTCATCTTTTATATTTTATTAGCGTTTTGGAAAAAAAAAAAAAAAAATCTACTCTTAAGAAGGTGAAATAACAAGACATGTAGATATATTGATGTTTGTCATCTCACTAAGCTTTTTTAACTTTCTGCAAGGTTGAGCAATGCGCATAGCCTATGAACAGGCTCTCACAGACTGGTGATGTCAGTGTCATTAATGTTTCTGCTGAACCATTGATATGAGTGCTATTTGTGTTTGCTTGCAATTGAGAGAGATAATATTAGCATGGCCCTTATTATTGGAAGGTACTTTTGAGATCCTTGTATAGTGTTACAGTCTCTCTTTTATGTGTGTGTGCGTACATATTTTTAATTATTTTTAGAAATTGTTTTTGTTAAATGTTTGCTTTGTAGTATCTAGTTTAACATATTTCCTCCTAACAAATAATTTTATTTCTTTAATGAATTCCAGTTTTTTTTCTTTTGTATTGTCACTGAGCATGTCTAACCTATTTACTAATACTTTACCATTTCTTACATACTTTTATTTCTATAATGTCTTCATACCAACCTACTAGTTTCACAGGATCAAAGGTGCAGAGTAATGGAAGTTATTCATTCCATTCGCCATCCACTTCAATAAACCTAGAAATGTAGAAAGTATTGTCATTTTGATTGATATCCTCCAATATATGACTTGTTGGAAAGACAAATGGTAAAATTGTCCTTGGTGGGATTTGAACTACCACAATTAACTTTATTGAGTCTGTTAATCCAACAAAACAGATAACATTGCTAAACATGATAACTAGTTTTCCTCCATTTTCTCAGTTATTTCTTGGGTAATTTAAGGGACATTTTTAATAATTTCTTAAACTATCACCTGATAGTATATGATGTTCAGAGATACACTGTTAAGGGAGCTCAGAGTGATTGCTTTTGTAGATTTAACCCATAACCTAATAATATAATTAATGTCAAGGGAATTCTTAATGAATTAATTCATAATAACAGTAATGATGATCATTAGATTAAGCTTCATTAATTCTAATTTTCTAATTTAGGAAGTGTTTTTTTTAATTACTCTGACAGTCCCAACATCTTTCTTTCCCCTAACCATTCCTGTTGATGAAATCTTTTGTTCCCATACTCCCATTATTTAGTGATTGGTTATGTGAAATATGTTTTGGTAATTTATATGCTATTTCTGTTTTGCATTCTAGAAATGCTGCTAATTCCACAATTTTGTATACTATATCTACACAGATTTGGCATTTTAAAGTAATCTTCTTTGCTGAGATTACACTAGCTATCACCTGTGAATGAGTTTGGCTTGATAACTATTACCATGCTTTTGCTAATTGTTTTAGAGGTTTATTTAGTCATGAATAGATAAAGACAGATATCCTCTCAACACCTCTATCCTTTGAGCCAGTGGGATCATCTAGGATCTACAGCTGGAGAGCAAGAGAGCTTCACTAGTTGGCTTTTCAGTTGAGTAAAATGAAGAAATGTAAAATGAAGTACCTTACTTAAGGAGACAACATGCCACCTGATCCAAGAATTGAACCCATGGCATTATGATCATGAACAGAACACCTTAACCACTTGACAGCTATTGTGGCAAGAGTCATTGGCACTACTGGGGGATTGGAAGAATGCACTAGCCAAACTCTTATAAAGAGTAGCATATTGGTTGAGACAAGGTGTAAGTAGAGGTCATTGAGTCAGTGTGTTAGTTCTCCATTGAACTTGCACCGGACCCGGTGTGTTAGTGTAAACTGAACTTGCACTGAACCCATAGTTTGTCATAATGGTAGTTGTTTGAATTACTGTGTGTTGGTCCCATCACTAGAATGTGATAGGGGTTTTATTCTCCTGCACACGATATATTGGATGCAACTGTGCAGTGTTAACTAACTACAGGAGAGGTATTTTTGAAGTTAAAAAATTGCACTAAAGTCCGTTCAAGCAAACTAACAAGAGTGCTTAGTACAACAAAAACAAGAGTGCCGTGTGCAACGAACAATACTACCTAAGAGCCAAGCAACAATCAAGATATAAAAGTGGCAACAAGATATTCAAGGCTTGCATCAGATGTTAAAATTTTTTTTTGGTACAAAATCAAAGAAAAAAATCTTTAACATGGAAGACTTATTGGTTTGCATGGTGCAGTTGCAACAGCAGCTACAACAGCAACAACAACAATACCAACAGTTACTGGAAGTAATGTTGAAGAAATTTGAAAATACTTCAGGTTTGTTCTCATCAGACAGTGTGACTAACTCATTTGGAGAATTTATCTATAACCCAGAAGGTACTACTTATTCTGCTTATTTTAGAAGATACAAAGAAATCTTCAAAGATGAATGTAAAAATTGGAATGATGATAAGGTGCTGAACACAAAAAATACTATAATCATATTTTGCCGAAGAAACCAGGTGAGATTTGTTTCAATGAAACAATTAATTTGTTATTGAAAATTTTCAGTGAAAGAACTTACCTATTCAATATTCATTGGCAGTGTTTAAATTTAATTAAAAAATATGATGAAGATTTCATCACTTATGCTGGGGTTGTTAACAGAGAGTGTGAAAAATTCAAATTAAATGAATTAACCCTGGATTTATTCAAATGTCTAATTTTTGTTCAAAGGTTAAATGCAAGAAAAGATGCTGATTTATGTTCCCGTATATTAGCAGAATTAGAACAGGCCCAAAAATTAACTCTACAGGCTGTGGCTGAAGAATGCCAGAGGATTATAAATTTAAGATAACGTAGATAAAATATGAGGAAAAAGTTTGCTGTCAGATACATGTGTGTTAACCTGAAATGGATAAGAAAAAGGAAAAATGAACGTCAAGACCAAATCCATGTTATGGGTGTGAAGGTTTATATTTTAGAAGTAATTGTCCTTTTAAAAATCATAAAGTTTTGAGTGTGGAAAAATTGAACATAAAAGCTCATATTATATAGCGAAACAAAAGAAGGGGTCAAAAAAAAAAAAGAAAAGATGCTAGAAAGAATGTATTGTTAACAAAAATTCTAAGCGAGGCTCAGAAGAGAAAATTTGTGTCCATAAAAATGAATAATGTGAATATCATGTTACAGTTGGACACAAGCAGTGATATCATGATAATTAAGACAGATACATGGAGAAAAATAGGGAAATCTAGATTAAAGGAAACTTAGAAAATTGCATGAGGTGTTTCAGGAAAAAAATTGCATTTTATGGGCAAAATGATAAGTGATGTTACATTTCATGGAAAAACCTTGAAAGCCAAAAATTTTGTGTTGAAAAATACAACAAATTTATTTGGAACAGATTGGATAGAACTATTTAACTTATGGGACCTCCCCATAAATATCTTTTGTAAAAATGTGAATGGTTCTTCCGCCAGTACAAATAAGGTGTTGGAAGATTTGAAAAAAGAATTAAAATATAAAAATATAATTTTCAACAGAGAGAATTTATCAAAATAGAAAACAAATGAAGTTTGAATTTTAAAAATAATAGGATCGACCACTCACGACTAGCTAGCGCGGACTTTCGAGTAATAGATAGATAGATAGAGAGAGAGAGACAGACAGACATATAGCTCCCTCCGGCCAGTCATGGTATTAGCTGTCAGTAGCCAAAGAATCGACAGGCCAGCAACAGGCAGGCAGACAGACAGATACTTCACTAGCAGTGAGCACTTTCACTTCTGACAGCTAATAGCATGATAGTGCCCATAATTATATATGTATGTATGCACACGCACACACACACACACACACACACACATGTGTGTGTGTGTGTGGATGCACCATCATATATGTTCGTATTTATAACAAAGTTCATGATGTAAATAGGAACGGATTTTGAAACAGCTGTACCCTCTACAAAAATATTAAACTGTATTTTTTTACTGCCCCCCCCCATCCCAGTTATGAACAGCTTAGTCTAAAGTGAAACTCAGTGTAAACTAACAACTTTTGATATAATAGATATATTTATCCACTATTTCAGATAATGGTGGCACTATGTGTGGTAAGAAGCTTGCTTCCCAACCACATGGTCCTGGGTTCAGTCCCAATGCATGGAACCTTGGGAAAATGTCTTCTGCTATAGCCTCGGGCTGACCAATGCCTTGTGAGTGGATTTGGTGGATGGAAACTGAAAGAAGCCTGTCACACACACACGCACACACACATATATGCATATATTTATGTATGTTTGTCTTTCTACCATCACTTGACAACTGGTGTGTTTATATCCCCGTAACTTAGCGGCTCAGCAAAAGGGGTTCGATAGAATAAGTACTAGGCTTACAAAGAATAAGTCCTGAGGTCCATTTCTTCCACTAAAACCCTTTATGGTGGTGCTCCTGCATGGTTGCAGTCAAATGACTGAAATAAGTAAAAGAATAAAAGAATATTTTACAACTCTTGCATTATGATAAAACACATAAGAAATATGTACTTTATAATAATGTATTATGTAGTTCTGTAGTTTAATGTTACTTGACATAAAAAAATTTATATATATATACACACACATATATATATATTAGCATAAATCTTTAATTAAATATATTCAATGAGAATATTATATACTGAATTTATATTGAGTGTTCTATTGTATCAAAGTATTAATACTATTAAAGTATTTATGTGTTTAATACAAGTGATTATACATATTTTATACTATATTATTATTAATATCAGGAAATCAATATTAGAAAATTCTTCAGAAAGATATGTGTGTAAAATAATTGTTGTATTGCAGGAGTGGCTGTGTGGTAAGTAGCTTGCTTACCGGCCATATGGTTCCGGGTTCATTCCCACTGCATGGGACCTTGGGCAAGTGTCTTCTACTATAGCCTCAGGCCGACCAATGCCTTGTGAGTGGATTTGGTAGACGGAAACTGAAGGAAGTCCGTTGTATATATGTATTTATATATATGTATGTGTGTGTATATGTTTGTGTGTCTGTGTTTGTCCCCCAACCATCGCTTGACAACCGATGGTGGTGTGTTTATGTTCCCGTAACTTAGCGGTTCAGCAAAAAAGACAGATAGAATAAGTACTAGGCTTACAAAGAATAAGTCCTGGGGTCGATTTGCTCGACTAAAGGCAGTGCTCTAGCATGGCCGCAGTCAAATGACTGAACAAGTAAAAGAGTATATGTAAATATGTATAAGTATAAATATATAATAATCAATATGACAGTTTAAAAGTTTTGAATTAAGTTTTTAAAGCATCTTACGATCATTTCGCAGAAGTGTTGTTCCTATAATGGAATCCTATATTGATAAGCATTTATAGACAACTCTTCTGCTCTTCAGAGATATAAACTTTGAATTTTGTATAATTTATCGAATGGTAATTTTTTAAAATATGGAGTTATATGATAAAATGGTGTTTGTTTGAAATATAAATTAAGAATTAAAAATTACTGCTTTTGATTTTGGTAAGTACACTTTAGTATGAGAGTCTTTAAATCCATATATGCTTCCTTGGTAGGTCTTCTGTAATAATCCATAATAGTTATGTGTAAAATCCATTATATTATCCTGTATTCCAAATATAGTTCATAGACTTAAATAATATAGAAGAATGGAGTCCTATATTGATAAGCATTTATAGATAACTTTTCTGCTCTTCAGAAATATCAAATGTGAAATTTGTATAATTTAACGAATGGTAGTTTTTAAAAAAAATTTGAAGTAATATGGGAAAATGGTGTTTGTTTGAAATATAAATTAAAAATTACTGCTTTTGATTTTGTTAAGTACACTTTAGTATGAGAATCTTTAAGTTCATATATGCCTCCTTGGTAATTCTTCTGTAGTAATTCATAATAATTATGTATAAAATCCATTACATTGTCCTAATATTGACTTCCTGATATTAATAATAATAATATATAAAATATATATATATATTAGCAGAAACACCCATCACTGAGTGGGTTGCAAAAAGCTGCTAAAATTGTACAATGAATATTGAAAGTTATTCACTTAGATTGTATTGAACATATATAGAAGAAATGATTGTTAACTTTCATGTAGATGATAGATTTGTATCCTTCTGGCCAACATATAGGAAATGAATGTCAACTTTCTTGTAGACTATAGAGCTGTTTCTTTCTGGCCAATAGCTTCATGGGTGCATATAAACTTCTGATCTATGATCTCTAGTATGTCAGTCTATAAATGAAGCAAACATCACACACACACTTTGGCTTATGTGTAGTACAAGGTAACTAAATAAAAGTTAGGGCAAAACTAAAAACATATGTACTATAATTTATTGAACCTAAGCATTACAATAAACAAAAATACAAAGAGCTTTTCTTAGATGGATAGCCTGGTGGTTTGAAGACATAAATATAAAACAAACAAAAACAATATAATAATGCTATTAACGTGCACACAAAAATTTAATAGGAATATATAGTAACAATTTATCTCATAGAATAATGGAGACAATTGAAGATCAAACATCGTAAAACATGAAAAATAGACCATGAATAATTTTCTGTTTTTAGCTTTCCCAGAACTTTCATTTAGTTTTGTTGTATCTGGGGAGAATCATTCTGTTTTGCTGCCTTATTAACACTAACCGGTTTGATTTTCATTCATTTTTTTTTCTTCTAAAATCTTCATTGCTTCTCGCAACATCTTCAATAGTTGTTGACTATGTCTGTTTTCAGAGCTGCGTTTCTTTTGTTTTTGTTTGTTTGCTTGTGCGCATGTGTGTGGACCAGTGTGCATGTGTATACATGTGTGTGTATGCATGCATATATATATATGTATGTATGTGTGTACATATGTATGTATTCTGAATATTCATGTGTTTCTGTGTGCATGTTTGTGTTTGTATGTATTTTATCTCCCTTAGACCTGACATTTTTCAGTGGGGACTCCACTATGTGCAGCATTTTGGAAAAGGACCCATAGCTCCCTTAGAGGGACACCTAGAGACTCAGGACCACTTCCATTGTCTTCCTTGGAAAATTTTACACAAGAATTAACTTCTAGTTTTTTATAGATGCTATAGCCTTTTTTCCTATAAATCAACAGACAGATACATAGACAAACGTTCATCTTTACTATGTATATATATATATATATATATATATATATATATATAAGTATTATAGGTGTTATATATAGGTATTATATGGTTGTGTGGTAAGAAGTTTGCTTCCCAACAACATGGTTTTGGGTTCAGTCCTCTGTGTGGCACTTTGGGCAAGTGTCTTCTACTATAATTTGGGGCCAACCAAAGTTTTGTGAGTAGGTTCAGTAGACAGAAACTGAAAGAAGCTTGTTGTATATGCATATATATCTGTGTTTGTGTTATTTCTTTACTACCCATAAGGGGCTACACACAGAGGGGACAAACAAGGACAGACAAACGGATTAAATCGATTATATCGATCCCAGTGCGTAACTGGTACTTATTTAATCGACCCCGAAAGGATGAAAGGCAAAGTTGACCTCGGTGGAATTCGAACTCAGAACGTAGCGGGCAGACGAAATACTGCTAAGCATTTCACCCGGTGTGCTCACGGTTCTGCCAGCTCGCCGCCATATCTGTGTGTGTGTGTGTATGTCTTTGTGTCTGTGTTTCTTCCCCACTACCACTTGACAATCAGTGCTGGTATGTTTACATTTCTGTAATAAGTACCAGGCTTAAAAAAGGAAAAGTAAGTGCTGGAGTCTATTTATTCGACTATGATTCTTCAAGAAATGGCTGCAGTCTGAAACAAACAATATATTTA
This sequence comes from Octopus bimaculoides, assembly GCF_046866305.1. Classification (NCBI taxonomy): domain Eukaryota; kingdom Metazoa; phylum Mollusca; class Cephalopoda; order Octopoda; family Octopodidae; genus Octopus; species Octopus bimaculoides. Next base: position 65,023,907 of record NC_142932.1, on the reverse strand, counting down.
TGTGTGTGCGTCAGAAGGGAAGCTAGGTGACAGGTTTATTTAGCCAGAGGGGAAGCAGATAAGAAAAGATTTGCCAATGTTCTGCGCCGTGAGGACCAAAGACTCGAGGTATTTTGTGTTGCAAGACAGTGTAGGAGAGAGAATAGTGATGTAGGAAAGAAATGTGTTCGCATGGATGATGGTATGCTTGCACTAAATGAGGCTGCAAAGAAAGAGGTCTGGAGATGCCACTACGATAGATTGCTTAATAAAGAGAATGAATGGGAGAAAGAGAGCCTGCCGTATGTCGACCCAACAGAGGGACCAGCTATCCGAGTTGACAGTACCAGGGTAGATAAAGCAATTAAGAGTATGAAGACAGGGAAAGCCCCCGGCCCATCAGGAATCACTGCAGAGATGCTCAAAATATCTGGCAGTGTTGGCTACAGCCTAGTCACCCGTATTACGAACCAGGTGATACACGAAGGAGTCATACCCAATGACTGGTGTAGCAGCACCATAGTAAACTGCTACAAAGGTAAAGGTGACGCTTTAGACACTAATAATTACAGAGGCATCAAGCTGTTAGATCAGGTTATGAAAGTTACGGAGAGGGTCATAGCCCAACTAATTAGGGAGCAAATCAATTTAGATGAGATGCAGTTTGGGTTCGTGCCAGGTAAAAGCACCACTGATGCCATATTTCTAGTGAGACAGCTGCAGGAGAAATATCTAGCCAAGGATAAACCTCTGTACCTGGCCTTCGTTGACATGGAGAAAGCCTTTGACAGGGTCCCCCGATCCCTTATCTAGTGGTCAATGAGGAAACTTGGGATAGAAGAATGGTTAGTGAGAGCTGTGTGAGCCATGTACAGAGATGCTGTCAGTAAGGTGAAGGTTGGAAATGAGTACAGTAATGAATTCCGGGTAGAGGTAGGGGTCCACCAAGGTTCCGTCCTCAGCCCCCTCCTATTTATCATAGTCCTCCAGGCGATCACAGAGGAATTCAAGACAGGTTTCCCCTGGGAGCTCCTCTATGCTGATGACCTTGCACTAATTGCACAGTCACTATCAGAACTAGAGGAGAAGTTTAAGGTGTGGAAGCAAGGACTAGAATCGAAGGGCCTTAGAGTCAACCTAGCAAAAACCAAAATCCTAATAAATAGGAAGGTAGATAAAACACAAAGCCCTTCAGGTAGATGGCCCTGCTCAGTATGCAGTAAAGGAGTAGGTAGTAACTCTATAAGATGTACCCGGTGCAAGCTATGGACACATAAGAGGTGCAGCAATATCAAAGGCAGATTAACTACAAAGTTAGTCTTTGTATGTGGCAGATGTTCAGGTGCAATAAACACTGTAAACAAACAGGAAACAACTTCTATCTCATTCCAGGGAGAAAAACTAGAGGTAGTTGATAGCGTCCGCTATCTGGGTGACCAAGTTAGTAGTGGGGTGGGTGCGCTGAAAGTGTAACTGCTAGAATAAGAATAGCCTGGGCCAAGCTTAGAGAGCTCTTACTTCTGCTGGCGACAAAGGGACTCTCACTCAGGGTAAAAGGCAGACTGTATGACGCATGTGTACGAACAGCCATGCTACATGGCAGTGAAACATGGGCTGTGACTGCTGAGGACATGCGTAAGCTCGCAAGGAATGAAGCCAGTATGCTCCGCTGGATGTGTAATGTAAATGTGCATACCCGTCAGAGTGTAAGTATCTTGAGAGAAAAGCTGAACATAAGAAGCGTCACTAGTGGTGTGCAAGAAGACGATTGCGCTGGTTTGGACATGTGGTGAGAATGAATGAGGATAGCTGCTTGAAAAAGTGCCACTCCCTAACAGTTGAGGGAACCCGTGGAAGAGGTAGGCCCAGGAAGACCTGGGCTGAGGTGGTGAGGCAAGACCTTCGAACATTGGGCCTCACCGAGGTGATGACTACTGACCGAGACCTTTGGAAATGTGCTGTGCGTGAGAAGACCCGGCAAGCCAAGTGAGAACGTTGCCAGTGCCCCTGGACTGGCTCTTGTGCGGGTGGCACATAAGATGTACCAACCTGAGCGTGACTGTTGCCAGTACCGCCTGACTGGCCTTGTAGAGTTTTCGAGCGAGATCGTTGCCAGTGCCCCTGGACTGGCTCTTGTGCGGGTGGCACATAAAAGACACCATTTCGAGCGTGGCCGTTTTCGTGCGGGTGACACGTAAAAGCACCCACTACACTCTCTGAGTGGTTGGCGTTAGGAAGGGCATCCAGCTGTAGAAACTCTGCCAAATTAGATTGGAGCCTGGTGTAGCCATCCGGTTGCACCAGTCCTCAGTCAAATCGTCCAACCCATGCTAGCATGGAAAGCGGACGTTTAAACGATGATGATGATGATGATGTGTGTGTGTGTGTGAGAGAGAGAGAGATAGAGAGACCTTACATTATCTTCACAAGGGCAGCTGTGATATTTATGGTCTGCAGCTTAGCTGTTAACGATGTGAAAACCAGTGGAATGAAGTACCTTACTTGAAAATAAGGATTGGAGTCAGAGAAAGCATCTGATCATAGAAGACTGTCTCAAAAAGTATTGCCTAACTCCTACTAGCAAGGAAGATGTGGATGTGAAAGCAATGAACAACTGCACTAATACTAAGAGCTTCAAATAAAAGTGCACTGCTGTTGCTGCAGCATTTCTGGCTTTGGAGACCTGCTATAGATCATTGTAAAGTTCTGAAACATGGTACCAAAGATATATATATATATATATATATAAAAATGAGAATGTGTGTCTGTCTGTCTGTCTGTCTGTCTGTGTGAATCCCTAAAACTCGAGAACTACGCAACCAATTTCATTGAAATTTTACACATGCCTTACTTAGGGTTCCAGTTGTGTTTTAGTCAAAAAAAATTATTAACTTCTTGCAGAGTTCGAGCACACGGCAACATAATATCTCCTCCACTATTTAAGTATTACGTGTCAAAAGTGAAACAAAAACACTCATGTCAAATACTTTCACTTTAAAAATGAAACTATTCCACTAACTGAAACAATCACATTTCGATACTGTAGTGACAGATACTTTCACAGAGAGAGAAAGAGAGAGACAGAAAGAGAGAGAGAGAGACAGAAAGAGAGAGAGAGAGAGATGTATATGTATACATATACATGTATATGTACACCATTTCGATACTGTAATGACAGATACTTTCAGAGAGAGAAAGAGAGAGAGAGATGTATATGTATACATATAGATGTACACGTATATGTATATATATATAGATCTATACATACATGTATATGTATACATATGTGTAGATGTATATATATATATATAGATGTACATGTAATATGTACACATATATACATATATACATGCATACAGATATCTATACATATATACACCCATCACACACACATACACATGCACACAAACACACACATTAATCATTTGTTTTCTTATCCAAAACTACGTCAAAAGTACTGAATGGATCTTTATGAAATTTGGAAATTATATTCTTTGCATAACGGCCATAACTCCCATGAAAATTCATATATTTTTGATGTTGATGAAATTTTAACCCGAACATAACAGATGAGCATTATTTAGAAAATGATGTCACACGTTATTGAGGCTACCATTCTTTCTGGATGTGCAAAAGGGGATGACGTCTTTATTCCAAGAATTCCTCTTACCCCATCAGGAGCAGACATTCATTTTACATTCAGAAGACTACAATTCCCCCTTCGTGTGACTTTTGCCATGTCCATAAACAAATATCAGGGTCAAACACTGTCTGTAGCTGGTCTTCTCTTGGAAGAGCCCTGCTTCTTACATGGACAACTGTATGTTGGCTGCTCAAGAGTGGGCAGCAACAAAAAACCTATTTGTATATGCTCCACAAGGGAAAACAAGGAACATAGTTTACAATGAGGTGTTATAATCACAACAGCAAGAAAGTATGTACATGATCACCTTCTTTTACGAAACTTCATTGACTTTCATATATTTATATTGATATACATATATATATACGTGTGTTTGGGTGCGTGTGTGTATATACATCTCTATATATAAAGATGATGCGTAGTCTAGACGGCGTTTTTAGATTTCATTATTCTCTTTAACCTGGGCAACGCCGGGTATTTCTGCTAGTATATATATATAAATAAATATATAATAAAGTAAAGTTGTGGAATACCGTACGAGTGGAAATATATATGAAAGAAGGTTTGAAAATGCACTTATTTTAAAAAAATATTTATTTACTTAACCGGTTTCACTTTTTTAGAAAAAGATTATCAAAAGTCTTTGAGAATAATAAAAAATGTTAAAAAACAGTTCGAGAATTAAAATGCATATATACATTCTTTGATGATAAAATATATTTAAAGTATAAAGCTTTGTATGAACTTTGTATTGTTACATACTGATTATCACACATTCTCTGATATTAAAATGAAAATGTTAAAAACAGTGTATGAAAATACACATATGGAATAATACATATACATATTCTTATACATATTCTTTGACAATCGAATAAAGTTGAAGAGGAACTGACCTGGCTTTTTCCTCTTGTGTATATTGAGGGAATGTTTTACTGTCTTAAGAGACAGTATGACTGGCTAGCTGGGGTGGGAGGGAAGAAGAGTTAAAAAGGATTTTTTAATTTTATTTTTGGTTGGTCTGTGACAGTCTGTCATGGTTCACTGGTTTTTGGGACTGGTTTTGTGCACATCTCTATGTGTGTGTGTATATATGTGTGTTTGTGTCCGTGTGTGTGTGTGTGTGTGTGCCGTTTTTATTGGTCCCAGAGTTTATTGTGGAATGTGTATATGAGTGTGTGTTTGAGTGTTTTTTGTGTTGGTGGGATGTTAGGTGTGTGTACGTGAGAGTGTGCGTATATCTCTTTGTCTGAGTATGTATGTGTTGTTTTGATAGTCCTTGTGGTGTGTGTGTGTGTGAGAGCAACCGTATGTATGTGTGAGGGTGTGTACGTATATGTGCGTATGTGTGTGTATGTATGTGTGCATCTGTGTGTGTGCGTGGGAGTGTTTTGTGTGAGTGTGGGAGTGTGTGTGTGTCTCCCTGTCTGAGTGGGTGTGTTGTTTTAAATATCCTTGTGGTGTGTGTGTGTGTGTGTGTAAGCAAACGTATGTGTGTGATGGTTCATATGTATGTGTATGTCTATGTCTGTGTGCGTGCGTGCGTGTGTGGCATGTGTATATGAGTATTGTGTGTTTTATCTATGGTAGGATGGTGTGTGTATGTGTGTGCACGTTTGTGTGAGTGTGTATGTGTGTGATTAATATTTGTTAGGGTGTTGTGTGTGTGTATGTGTATATGTGTTTGTTCGTGTGTGTGCGTTTGTGAGTGCGTGTGTTTGTGTGTTTTTTGTGTCGGTGGGGATGTTAGGTGTGTGTACGTGAGAGTGTGTGTATATCTATTTTTCTGAGTATGTATGTGTTGTTTTAATCGTCCTTGTGGTGCGTGTGTGTGAGAGAGAGCAACCGTATGTATGTGTGAGAGAGAGCAACCGTATGTATGTGTGAGGGTGTGTACATATGTGTGTGTCTGTGTGTGTATGTATGTGTGCATCTGTGTGTGTGCGTGGGAGTGTTTTTTGTGAGTGTGGGAGTGTGTGTGTACGTGAGTGTGTGTGTGTCTCTCTCTGTCTGAGTGAGTGTGTTGTTTTAAATACCCTTGTGGTGTGTGTGTGTGTGTAAGTAACCGTATGTGTGTCTGATGGTTCATATGTATGTGTATGACTGTATGTGTACGTATGTCTATTTGTGTTGTGTGTTGGTGGAGGTGTTATGTGTGTGTACGTGAGTTTGTGTGTGTCTCTAAGTATGTTTGTGTTTGAATTGTCATTGTGGTGCGTGTGTGTGTGAGAGAGCAACTGTATGTGTGTGCATGAGGGTGCATGTGTGTGTGAGCATGTATGTGTGTGTTGTATTTATTAGGTGTCCTTGTACATTGGGTTTATCCAGGTGATGTGTATGTGTGTGCATGTGTGTTCCGTGTATGTTGGTACTGGGTATGCGTTTGTATGTGTGTGTATGTGGGTATGGTTTGTGTAGTTTCCTGGTGTATATGTGTACATGTGTGTGTGCGCTGTCATTGTGAGTGATTAGTTTTGTTTGTATTGTTAGTACAATATGTGTGTATACGTGTGGGTGTGTTTGTGTGAGTGCGTCTATATATATATATATATATATATATATATATACATACATATATATACACTGAACTGCAAAAGAGATAAATTTTGATAAATCTGATAAAGTCAATTTCTTGGATGCACTTTGACCACAGTCTACGGGTTGTTGTCGTGTTCTGGTAGTGGGCGGATCCAGCACATCAAGATTGTAGGGCATGACATGTTCAATACCATGTATGCCCTCCCTGGGTGTTCAAAATGGCCATATGCCATTGGTACATGGAATGCTTGAGGTAGTTCACAAAATCCATTGGCACCTGTGCCCACACCCTGAGGAAAGCTGCCTCTAGTTCCACACTAGTTGTTGAACTTGGGACCACCTGGTTCAGCTGTCTCTGGATTTCATCACACAGGTGTTCAATTGGGTTTAAATCCAGACTGAGAGCCAGCCACGGCATGGTTCTGATGTTGTGCTGATGCAGGAAGTCCATGGTGACCCTGACTGTGTGGGAGGGAGCATTGTCCTGCTGGAACACGTGGCTACGGTGATGCGTGAAGAAGGGCACTATGTGTGGTCTTAGGATCTGGTCAGTGTTGCACTGTGATGCCATTCCCTCTGCCTGCACCAACATTTTGGAACACATGGGGCCTAATTCTCTGATTCAGGCACCTATAGCAACCCAAACCATGATGCTTTGGCCACCCCATGTGTCTCTGTAGCATTCACCCCTCCTACGTCACACCCTCACTCTGCCATCAGAGGTGAAAATGCAGTACTGGCTCTTGTCAGAGAAGACTATCAACCTCCATTGTTGATGCCGTCAATGTCAGTGCTGTGTAGCCCACTGTAGTCATGCTTGACAGTGGCGGGTGGTGAGGAAAGGCCCTTGAGCAGGATGACGGCAACACAGGTTGTTGGCAGCCAGTCGACATTGTACTGTGTCGTTGCTGATGGGTCACTGTCTATTGCCAATGGTTTCATGAGCTGTCATGCTGGCCAGTCTGAAGCAACCACAGAGATGTTGCAGGTAGATGAAGCAGTCCTGCCTGAGTGTGGTCACCTGGGGGTGCCCTCTGTGGTACGGTTTGCAGTGCTGTTGGTGTTGTTGTATCATTGTTGCAGGTGATAGATGGTGCTGACATGGGCATTGTAAGCTTTTGCAACAACCAGGGCATGCTGCCCTGCTTTCAATTGGCTGATAGCTTGTTTTCTCTGTGGTGCTGATTGTTGGGTCATACTTGATGCGTCCAAATTGTGAATGCTAGGAATGCGATTCAAGTTGATTTTTATACCCATAACCTCCATGAGATTCATGTGCATTTCGGTTATATATAAACAAGAATGCATTTTGCCGCCAAAACGAATATGAGAATTTCTCTCATGTTATCCACTGCAGTATAGTTTGCTCTAACAGAACATCCATGTTTAACTAGGGATATATATATATATATATATATATATATGAAAACTTTATCTTTGAGATCAACTCACTATTGCATGTATACTCTTTTTATTTTTGCTCTAGACATTCTTTTATACTCTTTTACTTGTTTCAGTCATTTGACTGGAGCACTGCCTTTATAGTTGAGCAAACCCCAGAGCTTATTCTTTGTAAGCCTAGTACTTATTCTATCGGTCTTTTTTGCTGAACCGCTAAGTTACGGGGACGCACACACACCAGCATCGGTTGTCAAGTGATGCTGGAGGACAAACAGACACATAAACATATATAAACACATATATATATATATATATATATATATATATATAAGTATATATATATGAGAATTTCTCTCATGTATAAGTATATATATATATATATATATATATATATATATATACTTATACGACGGGCTTCTTCCAGTTTCCGTCTACCAAATCCACTCACATGGCATTGGTCGGCCCAAGGCTATAGTAGAAGACACTTGCTGAAGGTGCCATACAGTAGGACTGAACCCGGGACCATGTGGTTGGTAAGCAAGCTACTTATCACACAGCCACTCCTGCGCCTACATTGAAAAAAAATATATTTGTTGAATTCTCTTCAGTGAAATATTTTCACCATTTAATTGCTGTTAGATATTGAAGCTGTGACTTCATTTATTTTGACAATTCTCTGTTATCTCATATATTTTCTACATTTCAAACTAATAAATCTGACTACAAGCTATATTTCTTTTAATCATTCTGTAATTGTTCCAATGGCCACCCATGCATTTTATCTATTTTTCCAGCACTGGATCCCCATCAAGTTCCTGTAATTCATCAGAATCATCCTTACACTATCAAGATGTAGACTCTTTTGAACATTCTGATAACACTAGTCAACAAAATTAAATGTATTATATTCATTATGAATGCAAACCAACTTTCTAGACTAAGTTTTTCATGCTGATTTCAAAATTTCACTATATTTGTATGCAGCACATATCAGTTTTCCAGCAGATATATGCAAATATTTACATATCTCCTAATATAATAATGAGAGCAGTGTTTATATATATATATATATATATATATATATATATATATATATATATATATATTTATATTTGTCCCAAATCACACAGGAGGGAGTAGAAGAAAGAGTAGTATAAGTGAAGGGAGAGGAGAAAAAATAGTAATTCAGTGAAGGAGAAGTAGTGAGAGTAATAGTCCTGACTGAGAGAGTGTGAGAGAAAGTAATAGCAATGAGAGAGAGGAAGTGGCAAAGAGCACATTCTGTATCTTTTGCTTTTCTCCATCACAATATATGACTAAGAAAGGAAGGAGGGGATAGATGAATAATGAAGGAAGGGGTGAAAAAAAAATCAACATTTTCACTCTGTGTGAGTATATGTGTGTGTATGTAAAAGGAGGTGTGTGTATGTAAAAGGAGGTATGTGAATGTTTGTGTGTGTGTGTATGCAATGGAAATGGGATGGAGAACGTTCAACGCTGAAAAGAAAAATCAAACAGCATTTCCACTTTGTGTGAGTATATGTGTGTGCATGTGCAAAGGAGGTGTGTGAATGTATGTGAACTTTGACAAGTGTATTAATTTGATTTACCATCCATATCTTTTACTATAATAATACTCTTATGTGTTTCTTTGTCACAACATATGAATGAGAAAGGAAGGGGTGATGGTAAGCTTGGTAGTGGGATGTTGGAAGTTCTATGATGAAAAAATAATCAAATAACATTTTATCTCTGCGTGAGTGTATGTGTGTGTATATTAAAGGAAGTCATGTGAGTGTTTGTGTGTGTGTGCGTGTGCACAATGGAAATGGGATGGTGAACATTCAACACTGAAAAGAAAAATCAAACAGCATTTCAATTTGAGTATGTGTGTGCATGTACAAGGGAAGTATGTGAATGTTTGTATCTGTGATTATTTTGTACCTTATTTATATATAAAATACTACAATTAGCTGTCAGTTTTGATGGTACAGAGCTAGCTAGTTTGCATATATGAAATCATTGATGTAATAAATAAGGACATTATTTTTAGAAAGTAAATGAGTTAAAAATCACCACTATCATTCTACAAAGAGTGAATACACAAAAATAGGTCAGACGAAACAAAGTTAGAAACATTGTGATTTGGATTTCCTGCAGTATTCCTGATCTGGATGATCAGGGTAAAGTGTCCAGCAGTAGTCAGCCAGCATACTGTCAATTCAGAAGCCTTGGTACCGTTTCTCCATAGCACTAATGTCCTGGTGAAATCTTTCACCATGTTCATCAGACACTGCTCCAAGGTTATCTGTGAAGAAATCCAGATGGAAGTCCAAGAAGTGAACTTTCTGTGATATGCTACAACTCATTGCCGAGTAACATTTCAGAAGATTCTTGATGCCATCCTTGTAGTCTGTTGCCTTCTTGTTGCTCAAGAAATTCTCACAGATCCAATTGAAAGTATTCCAGGCAGGCAGTTCCAGTTCGTCCAGTATTGTCTTGGAGTTGACATCTTTGAGTACTTTTATTTGGGGTCTGACAAAGATACCCTCTTTCAACTTCACTTGAGTGATTTTGGAAAACTTTTCTACAATATACTCAAACCCTCTGGAATTTCTCTTCCCCAGTGTCTTTACGAACTGTTTCATCAGTTCAAGCTTTATGTGCAAAGGAGACAATAAGACATTACATGGATCTACAAGAGGTGTCTTCTTGATGCTAGACAGTCCTGGCTGGTATGATGTTCTTGTCTGTCAGTTGCCCAACTATCCCATAGACACAAGAAACAACAGTATTTTGTGAAATCTGCCTGTATTCCCATTAACATTCTGTTAAATCTCCACATATTTCCATGAGTATCTTTCATAGGCAATGGCAAGAAGTAAAAGTTCCATATTCTCATAAGGTACATGAAGATGAACGGAGTGTGCAATAGGAATGGAGGGCTTCAAATTGCCATTATGGAGAAGTACAGCTTTTAAACTTTGTTTTGAAGAGTCAATAAACAAACGCCACTCTCCAGGATCATGATTTTGTGATAAACAATCAAAAAGTCCATTGATGTTACTGCAAAAGCAAAGCGGGCCTTCAACAGAAAACACGTTTGTAGAACCACATTTCTCTGCCGAAAATAAGTTATACGAACACTGTGCTCTAGCAGATACTTCTCATTCAGTCTTGATGCCATCAGTTCTGCTTTATCTTTTGAGAGGGATAAGTCTCTGACAAGGTCATTCACTTCGGCTTGAGAAAATTTCTGAGATTCAAAGCTATCATCATCAGCCATGCAATCTTCCTCAGCAGTACTATCGTGACAGTCAGAAACATCATCTGATGTTTCACTACCATCATCTGGGGGAACTGGAATTGGAAGATTTCCATTGTGAGGCACATGTCTCATTGCAGAATCCAAATTGGGTTACACAATTTTGTGTTTATTCTTCATAGAAAATCCTGTGACAAAAATAACAGTCATTAAAATGGTCTTTTGACTCCCTCCATATCATTGGAATGGCAGAAGGCATGGACTCCTTCTTATTATTAAACCAGTTACATAAGCCATTTAAACAAGCTGAGCAGATAAAATGTGATTCCCATAACTTGTCCTGATCTCCAAGAGGACAGTCAAAGTATAGCTTATAAATCTTCTTGATCTCTGGTGTTATTGTACGTTTTTGAGCTTTCACAATAAATTGTCCACAGACATAGCAAAACACATCAGGATGATTTCTACACTGTCTTGACATTGTTAACACTGTAAAACAAGTTAGGAAGTAGATACAAACGGTTATACCTATATTGAACTTGATGAAATATTTCATCAGATCAATTATGACTGGACAATTTGAGATGTTGAAATACCCATTTCATCAAACAAAACTTGATGTAACCCACTGCATCTGAACTATGCAGCAAAGAATAATATAGTTTATTTTAAAGGTATGTTTCCATGATGTCAATGAAATACACGCATACATGTCATTAATTGGAATTTCTATATAATGCATGAACTAAAGCCAAAAAAACTTTCTCATCTTGAAAACTATATGTGATGTCAAAAAACTAATTGTATATTTGAAATCAGCATTAAAAACTTCACTAAATACACCTTAACATATGTTTAATGAAAAATACTTCTTGGCCAATGTAATCATGCAAGGGAAAGTATTTAAGTGAAGAGGGATATAAATTCTTTGGATGAATTCTTGGAAGTAGTTGAAGTTTCTAATTCTTTCAAACAACCTGTGAGAAAGGAAGCACAGGAAAATAGTTTTGAAAAAGAATACAGCCATCATTTGTGAGCTCCACCTAGCATTTTTTTTTATACTTCTTTTTCTAGAATGAGTTCCTTTCTGCTTGAGATACCTTGCCAAAACATCTGAACCTTGAAACATTTCTCAATTAGCATAAATTATAATTTTTTAAAAGCATTTTGTCAATCTCATTGGATTTCTGTTGCTATAGAAGGCCAAACTAGAACTTGTTAACCACAGAGAACTCTAACAGCAATCCAGTATTTTTGATATCGTGGTCAGGTATCTGATTGTCTGATATTAGAAAGAACTATCAGTTGAAATAATTCCTTCTAGATTTATTTGATCTTCTTTAATTAGTCTAACCTTAATTTGCTTTTTACACCACTGAACTTTGAATCCAAGTCAGTGTGGTGGTACTTAATCTTGTTTTAGCTGGATTTTAATACCATTGCTTTGCTCAAAAATTGCTTGGCTGGCTTTTGATAGGAAACATAGCCATTATTCTTGTTGTTGTTAGTGTATGTATAATTGTTGTATCAAAAATTAAAAAGAAGAGCAACTTTATGTTATTTCCTAATTTAAAAAAAAATGTTATTTGATATCTACTGCTGTTAATTAAGAAGTTAAAATCTATTGCCAACTATGCTAAAAACCAAACTAAAAAAATGCAAGTATAGACACTAATAAATTGTTCATTTTCTGCCTCCTGAGTTTTTTTTAAGAGGTACCACCATAGGATCTTGTTGTTACACATAGAGAATGAAGATAGGGTTGCAAAATTATTTTCCACTCTCACGATATTAACACAATACTAGAGACAGCAACCTAATCTCCTTTAAGTTATGTTGTTATTTTAAAACAAGAGTGGCATATTGTATACCTCTGAATAAGAAAAAATATACTGGATGGTCATTTCTTGAATACCTTCACCTATGGGTAATATTCTTGTAGACAGTTGGAAAATTGCTAGGGCATTATGGGAAAAACTATATACTGAATGTGTCCATGTACTTTGGAGAGAATCACGCTAAACATACCAAACTGAAACAAGACAAAGAAAAGAAACCCCATAAATATTAATGATCCTTTCAAATATTCAACTTGTAACCATGTTTGTCTATCTAAGACTGGTCTTCTTATTTATTCAAGGATACATGAATCAGAGCAAGCTAATAATAAATCACTGCCACATGAAAAGAATATATGTCTATCAATTATGTAATAAATGTCATCTTTCTATTGGTAACCTGAAGAGACACATGTCTATATACAGTAGCAATTGTCATCATTCTGCATTGCATTAACTGAGAAGAGACATCTTGTGCTAAACTGCAAATGGTTGTACTCATTTTGGAGTTGACTTCCATCATATATATGTACATTCCTCCATACACATATATACATATTTGCACATATTTTCATATATCAGTTTGCAAGTATACACACATATTCATGTATCTGTACACACACGTGCATATATGTATTTAGTCATGTATATGTGACTATATACACTACAAAATCAACATATGTGACTATATACATGAAAATAGTGGTGAGGAAAATATGAGTAGCTGTTATTACATAAATGGAAAAGAGAGGTGACCTTGGAGAATCTGAGATGATCATTGATTGCTCTCGGAGAAGAAGAGTCTAGAATAAAGATGAGGTTTTTCTCTTTGTAGATGAAGGTTGAACTGTGATGTGATTCCTTATAACTGAAAGCTATTTGAAAGAATGGCTTGTGAGGAATTAAAATATTTAGGTTTGAGTTTACTCTAGGCACAAGGCCCAAAATTTTTGGGGAGGGGGCCAGTTGATTAGATCGACCCCAGTACGCAACTGGTACTTAATTTATCAACCCCGAAAGGATGAAAGGCAGAGTCAACCTTGGCGGAATTTGAATTCAAACCGTAAAGGCAGACAAAATACTGCTAAGCATTTCGTCGGCGTACTAACATTTCTGCCAGCTCGCTGCCTTAAAATATAATGTATTCTTTACAACTCTAGGCACAAGGCCCAAAATTTGGGGGAGTTCGGGGGGGGGGGGGAGTTGGACCCCAGTATGCAACAGGTACTTAATTTAACAACCCCGAAAGGATGAAAGGCAAAGTCAACCTCAGTGGAATTTGAACTCAGAACGTAAAGTCAGATGAAATACTGCTAAGCATTTTGCCCGGTGTGCTAATGTTTCTGCCAGCTCGCCACCTCAGATAACTTGAATATTGTTATAAGAATGTATTCACAGAAATAATAATTTTAATCACATTGAGTTTCACCTGTATATCCTTTGCAAATATTGTAGGCATAATTGAGAAGTTTGCTTCACAACCACATGGTTTTGGGTTCAACTTCACTGTGCAGCACCTTGGATAAATGTCTTCTACTATTGGCCAGGGCTGACCAATAACTTGTAAAGGAAATTGGCTGAGAGAAACTACAGGAATCCTGTTGTACATGTGTGTGTGTGTGTGGATGCATGTGCAAATATGCACCAAATGTTTATATATTCCAGGCCTATCTCTGCTTTTTATGTGGCACCAGCATGAGAGTTTTTTATGTGGAACCACCACAGTATGTGTCCCTTGAAAACATTTAGAAAATGCCAGCATGGAAAACCCTTTCCATGCTGGCATGGGTTGGATGGTTTTTACTGAGGTCTGCAGAGCCAGCAGCGGCACCAGGTTCCAATCTGATTTGGCAATGTTTCTACAGCTGGATGCCCTACTCTGAGAGTGTAGCGGGTGCTTTTTATATGCCACTGGCAAAGGAGCCAGTCAGGCAGGCCTGTCATTAATCATGTTCAGATAGTGCTTTTTATGTGCCACCAGCATGGGAGCCAGTCAGGTGGTACTGGCATTTGTCATATTCAGATGGTATACCCATGTGTAAATATGTATATATATTTCAGTAGTTTTGAATACATATACATGTACAACATCTGTGAAATTAGAGAGCTTCTTGTACAAGATAATGTAGAATAACAAGTGAGTCATTTACTACAACATATTGTACATATTAAAAGTAATCAAACCTGTGTGATAGCTGAAGAGTGATAAATATAATTTTCTTATTTTTCCTGTTATTTTGTCATTTTTAAAAATTAACATCCTCATGCTCTCGCTAACTACTTTCATGAGAAAAATTGAATATTCATATATCCAAACTAAAATGCTGTAATTATCACACTGTTTAGTAAAATGTCTGCCATTGTTATTGACCACACTCAAATGGTATTTTTTACGTGCCACCTGCATGTCCAGCAGAACTGGTAACATTGCCAGTCCAGCGGCACTGGCAACAACCTTGCTTGAATGTTGTTTTTCATGTGCCACCGGCACATATGCCAGTAAGGTGATGCTGGTAACGACCACACTTGAATGGTGCTTTTTACATGCCACCGGCACGGAAGCCAGTCAGCAGCCCTGGTAACAATCACACTCGGATGGTGCTCTTAATGTTCTACTTGCACCGATGCCAGTCAAGCTGTGCTGTCTTCGGCCGCGTCAGTGAATTTGATTTCGATTTCACTTGCCTCAACAGGTCTTCACAAGCAGAGTTTAGTTTCCAATGAAAGAAAGGTATGCATAAGTGGGCTGGTTACACCACTGGCATGGGCCATCGGTTATGGTCTCACTTAGCTTGCCGGGTCTTCTCAAGCACAGCATATTTCCAAAGGTCTCGGTCACTAGTCATTGCCTCAGTGAGGCCTAATGTTCGAAGGTCGTGTTTCACCACTGCATCCCAGGTCTTCCTCAGTCTACTTCTACCACAGGTTCCCTCAACCGCTAGGGTGTGGCACTTTTTCACACAACTATCCTCATCCATTCTCACCACATGACCGTATCAGCGCAGTCGTCTCTCTTGCACACCACATCTGATGCTTCTTAGGTCCTACTTTTCTCTCAGGACACTTACACTCTGTTGTGTATGCACACTGACATTACACATCCAGTGGAGCTTACTAGCTTCATTCCTTGCAAGCTTATACATGTCCTCAGCAGTCACGACCCATGTTTCACTGCCATGTAGCAGGGCTGTTCGTACACGTGTCATACAGTCTATTTTTTACTCAGAGCGAGAGGCCCTTAGTCACCAGCAGAGGTAAGAGCTCTCTGAAATTTGCCCAGGCTATTCTTATTCTAGCAGCTACACTTTCAGAGCATCCACCCCTGCTACTGATTTGGTCACCTACGTAATGGCAGCTGTCAACTACTTGTAGTTTTTCTCCCTGGAATGTGGCAGAAGTTGTTCTCTGCACATTTTCAGTGTTTATTGCTCCTGAGCATCTACCACATACAAAAACTATCTTCCCAGTTAGCCTTCCTTTGATATTGTTGCACCTCTTATGTGTCCATAGCTTACACTGGGTACATCTTATAGAGTTTCTACCTATGCCTTTTCTTCAGATCGAGCAGGGCCATCTACCTGAAGGGATTTGTGGTTTGTGTGCCTTCCTACTTATTAAAACTTTGGTTTTAGCTAGGTTGATTCTAAGTCCCTTCGATTCTAATCCTTGCTTCCACACCTGAAACTTGTCCCCTAGTTCTGATAGCGACTCAGCAACTAGAGCAAGGTCATCAGCATAGAGAAGCTCCCAGGGGCATCCTGTCTTGAATTCCTCTGTTGTTGCCTGGAAGACTGTGATAAATAGGAGGGGGCTGGAGACTACCTGGAATTCTTCACTGTACTCATTGCCAACCTTCACCTTACTGACAGCGTCCCTGTACATGGCTTGCACAGATCCCACTAACCATTTTTCTATCCCTAATTTCCTCATTGACCACCTGATAAGGGATCGGGGGACCCTGTCAATGGCTTTCTCCTGTTAACGAAAGCCAGGTACAGAGGTTTATCTTTGGCTAGGTATTTCTCCTGCAGCTGTTTTACCAGAAATATAGCATCAGTGGTGCTTTTCTATGGCACAAACCCAAACTGCATCTTGTCTAGACTGACCCTCTCCCTAATTAGTTGGGCTACAACCCTCTCTGTGACTTTCATTACCTGATCCAACAGCTTGATACCTCTGTAATTATTTCTGTCTAATGTGTCACCTTTACCTTTGTAGCAGTTGACTATGGTGCTGCTACACCAGTCCTTGGGTATGACTCCTTCATGTATCACGTGGTTGACTATATGGGTGACTAGGCTATAGCCAACACTGCCAGATATTTTGAGCATCTCTGCAGTGAATGATGTTTGTCATACCGAAGCACCATGCAAACATTTCAGACCATCACGTGATGGAGCTAATTAATATTTGTTTGACAAGCTATCAACCAGATTTTCAATGACTTACATTCATGGAGGCCAAACATTTTGGCCTTAAATCCATTAAATTCCCATCCAATATCAAGGAACTGGAGGCTTTTGAAAATGACCTTTTGGCCATCATACCCTGATTAAAATTCCATAAGTCTTATAACCCTTTCCAAAGTAAACCTAGAGTAGACATTCATAGACTTAAAACTTCTGATAGGGCCCTATTCTTTTCTGAAAACACTAAAAATTTGTATGGAGTAAGCAAAAATACATGTGCACAACTACTTAGAAACATCATCACACAAACTTTCAGGAAGGCAAGAGAGCCAGAGATGCTCAATATAGAAAACACAAAGTCATGCTCAAATGATTTGAACTCACACTCTGAAGTGGAAATGTTTATATGCATCCACTACTGGTTGGATATCCTTGATTTTTGTGCACTCCATCTGCCAACATTACAACTATTATGTAATTCCAATCCCCTAGAAACAGCTGTTGGACCTGATATACTATGCCCTCTCTCCTTAGTGTTCTGTTTTTTTTCTTTTTTTGTGCTCCATGTAAGTTCATTCTGTAAATATATAAATATCTATACATGAGTGTTCATCTGATGAATATTTTCAGTTTTTGTTTCTCTCTCTCAATATATATATATATATATATATATATATATATATATATATATATAACCCTACATATATTTATATGTGTGCATGTATGTATGTATTCTTTTATTCTTTTATTGGTTTCAGTCATTTGACTGCAGCCATGCTGGAGCACTGCCTTTAGTCGAACAAATCAACCCTAGGACTTATTCTTTGTAAGCCTAGTACTTATTCTATCGATCTCTTTTGCTAAGTTACAGAGATGTGAAAACACCAACATTGGTTGTCAAGTGATGGTGGGGGGAACAAACACAGACACAAACACACACACACACACACACACACACACATATGACAGGTTTCTTTCAGTTTCTGTTTACCAAATCCACTCACAAGGCTTTGGTCGGCCTGAAGCTATAGTAGAAGACACTTGCCCAAGGAACCACGCAGTGGGACTGAACCCGGAGCCATGTGGTTGGGAAGCAAGCTTCTTACCACACAGCCACACCTGTGCCTCTATGTATATTTTATATGTTTGGTTGTGTGTATTTGTGGTAACAGTGCAGAAGTTCTGACAATAGTCTGAACTTGGAGTTTGGAGTTAACTAATACTGCAAGGTAACAGTACATTTCAAGACAAATCACACATTTTGTTTTGCATGTAGTTAATAGCATTGAAGACCTTTTAATGTTTAGAAGTTACATTATTTCTGTAAGGGTAATGCAACATAAATGAAGATAACTTCCATTATAGCTGAATTGGAAACCATTTGGGAGTATTGCTGTTCATCTTCAGTAATCTCTATCAAGTCATGATATCTTCAGTTGTCAATCTTAGGTTGTTATGACTGGAAGAAGATATGATGGGCAGAATTTATAAGGATTTGTGTAATATGAGTATAGTATCTGGAATTGTCAGAATAAATAAAGATATCTGTATTGGTTGAAATATATCAATGGTTGGTCTGAATGCATCTCTATTTCAATATTAGACAATGAAAAGAGAAGGTAAGGTGATGAAAATTTATGGTAGAATTATTGGTTTGAAAGTTGAATATTTTCAAATGAGTTATTTACATCAGTGAAAGCTCAGAATGGTTTTTACATTGTTCTCATACTGAACCATCTAGCATTCGGATTACTTTGTCAAATATAATACTTATTTATTCACATTGTTTTGAATTAATCATGCATAATCTCGTAGATTTGAGATTTTGATTATCTGTTTGTATATTCTTAGAATAACATTGCTTGGTAGGTGTGAGAAGCTGTATCTGGCCAGTTTGAACATAAAACAAGTAGAACATTTTGGCCAGATATGGCTGGTTTAAATGCTAATGATGATTACTACAAATACCCTCCCTCCCTCACTCCCTCACACCCTGTGTCTTTCTGTTTGTGCCTGTGTTTCTCTATATCTTTCTCTCTCTCTTTCTCTCTCTCTCTTTCTCTCTCTCTCTCTTATGTTCAAATAAAAATCATAATTTTGTAAACAGATACTGTTTTGATAACTTTGGTGACTAACTTACCTTTGCATTAATGACCAGTTGTAGTTGTGTGGGAGAATGATATTTACACTCACAACTACAATCAGCTTGGATTGAGAGATAATCCAACAAAAGTCAAAATTAGTGACTGTTCTCTGCTTATGAATTTCAACTTTTTGTGTCATTCAAATCCATTAATTTTCTAGGACCAACTGCTCACTCTATTTTCTTAGCTTCTGTTTCAATAGTTACAATTTTGTGATCACTTCCAGACTCATTTACCTCACTAATTTTTTTGTATGTTTTAAGGGAAAATTCATGTAAAGATGAAGTTGAATAGATTTCATTGAAAATAGTTTTGTTTCTCAGTGTTGACATTGTTTATATTATTCCAGGTTATTAAATGTGCGACCACATCAACCTAGAATAGTGCCAATGGGTCCTCCAATATCTTCAGTGGTGGATAAACAGAAAGTGGTTGATAACAATGCTCGTCGACTGGAAGTCTTAAGGAACTGCATCAATTTTATATTTGAAAATAAGATCTCAGATGCAAGAAAGGTAACTATATTCAGTATAGCCTGCAGATAAATACTTTCCCATTAACATGCTAAAGCTCCTTTCACTATATACTCACTATTAAATTGAAACTGTTGTGTGCTCGGTATGAACTGATGACAGGAGAGTGTGTGTGTGTGTGTGTATGGACATGGCAACAGAAATAGTATTAATATCAAAAAGCTATCTTTATCCCCAACTTAACATAGATATTATATTAGAATACAGACTACAGCTTTATTCCTCTTTTAAGGGGGGACTTCTCATATGGACTTGTGTTGTATAAAAGCACTCGTGTTTATATTGTTAACAGATGAGGGTAATGGAAAGGATATTATGTAGATGATAGCCTTATTGATTTGAAGTGATGAGAGGTAGTATGACACTCATCTGATATTTATGTATATTGGTAGGCCTGGTGGAAGAGAAAAGGATAGTTCAAGAAAAGATTTAGCTAGTGTATACAGTATAGAATGGGCAGAATATCTGGATGTTTCCACCATGCAACTACTCTTAACAAGCTTGGTGGAAAAGTGAAAGCAAGGAAGATGAGATCATTTTGATGAGGGATTAAAAAGGACCAGCTGCAAGTTGGGCATAGTTTGGGGAGTTTGCTTTTTTGGAATTGTGGTGCTGAGGGGAAAATGTACAGTTTGTAATGGTGGAGGATTTTCTCAAGTATCGTTAGCCCTTTTCTTTCTGAACAGCTGCAGCACAGCTGTGAGTGAACTGGCTGGAAGAATTGGGAGTTAGGGTTGAGTATGGATTGGTGAGGAAGTCGCTTAGCACAGTGATTTCAGTCACCTGCCTACCTTTTCCTGAAAGATTGGTTGAAGTGCATTTGCTACCAGGGACTTGACGTAGAACTGGCAGAGCTCAGAGAGATGGAGTGAGGGAATATAGTGTAGTATGTGGACGTGTGGTGGATTGTTGTGATGAGGCATTGGTCGAAGCAACTGATTAGTTTAGAGATGGTGGTGATTTGAAGGCAAGAAAGAGATCAAAGGTGTTAGGAGGGGCTATTTTTGTGCTGGTCAGGGAAATGTATAGAGATGAAACTAATAGATCTAGAAGTAATGGCACCAATATGGGATGTGTGTGAAAGCCACAAAGAATTGTGAGCATTGAAGTCAGTGATGATGATGACTTCAGAGAAAGGTGAAGTGAGATAGATGTTCTTGACACAAGAAGGGCCATGATCGAAGAGGCTGATATTTAGGATAGTGACAGGTTGAGTAGAATTTACACATGCATAGACTCCATCTTTCATTGTGAAGTTTGAGTATCGAGTATAGTTACAATATCATCCTGTGTGGTCTAAATGATTGAATCTGCATATCTCACTCTCTCTCTCTCCTTTATTCTCACATGCTTCTACTTCTTCATTTTTGATATATAATTAAGAAAATACTTCAAGATTCTGTATGATTTAATTTGAATTTTTTAGCAACAAGTTTTCCTTGTGGAGTGCTATTCAAAACTGTTTGTCAATTGTAAAACTTACTTCTTTTCAGATTTTCCCAGCCGTCCTGCGTGCTCTGAATAATAAAGTGGCTCGACTTGCTTTAACCCAAGAACTTAGTTACCATATTCAAAGCAACAGAGCAATGCTGGAACACCAGCAGTTTGATTTAGTAGTGCGACTTCTCAACTGTGCATTACAGGTAAATGACAATCATGTATGTGTGTGTGTATTTATTCATAAATTTTCTTTTGCTTGCTTCAGTCATTGGACTGTAACAATACTGTGGTACTGCCTTGAAAGGTTTTATTTGGACAGATGAACCTCAGTATGTATGTTTTTTTTTTTTTTAAGCTTGGCATCTATTCTATCGTCTCTTTTGCCGAACCACTAGGGAGATGTAAACAAACCAACACCAGTTGTCAAGCAGTGTATGTAGGGATGACAAATATAAAGACACACACATAGACATATAACTCATACATGGCAGGCTTTCACGCAGTTTCCGTCTACTAAAAAGTTCACTCATAAGGCACTGGTTGACTTGAAGCTAGAGTGGAAAACAGTTGCCCAAAGTGCCACACTGTGGGATTGTACCTGAAACTACATGGTTGCAAAGTGTGCTTCTTAATTGCACAGCCATGCCTATATATATATATATATATATATATATATATATATATATATATATATATATATATATATATATATATTATTGAACACACATACACAATGTATGTGCTTTGTTTGTTTTCCAGTTGGCTGTGATTTAATGTGAAGGAGAATACCGTCTCGCACCATTAGGTATTAAAACACCTGAAAGTCAAAGTCGTAATCATAGATAGGTGAGGCAACTCATCCCAAGTCCTGTTCAGGAGTGATGAACATCAATGTTTTGTTGATAAGCCACAAACATTGCGAAACATCAATGTTCATTGCTCCTGAATGGGACTTGGTGTGAGTTGCCTTGTCTGTCTTATGACTATGATTTTCAGGTGTTTTAACACCTGGTGCTTTGAGAGAGTCATTTCCAAGGCATCAAATTGTGGCTGACCAGTAAAGCACTTACATTGAGTATTGTGTATGTGCTTGAATATATATGAGAGAGAGAGAGAGTTAAATAAGATTCAGGTAAAAATCATGTAGAATGCTATGCAAAGCTCATTCAGAGTTATTGGCTATATGAGGGGGTACCCAAAAGTAACTGGAAACATTCTCTGTGAGACAAGCCCATTGTAGTTCAGGCTTCCACTGCTAGAAGACACTTGATGTGACCCTCAGGCATCAGTATGCCAACTGACATCATCAAGTGTAGTCCTACTGCCATGTGGTGCATCTTTGCTTTGCAGTGCTTCTTTCCTGTTCATCGATTTTTGTGATGGCTGAAATGAAGGAACAGTGTGCTTCCATGAAATTTTGTTTTCAACTAAGTAAACTGGTGGCCAAAACAGTTGTCATACTTCTAACATCTTACAAGGATGCTATGCCATGAGCAAAACACAAGTTTATGAGTGGTTTTCACACTTAAGGAATGGTCACTTGTTGTTTGAAGACCAACTTTGCTCAGGGCAACTGTCAACTTCCCAAACAAATGAAAACGTTACAAAAATTCATGAACCAATTTTGAAGGACCATAACTGAACAATCGACAAACTTGTTGATATGACTGGTGTGTCCTGGAGCTCCTGCCTATGAATTTGGAGTGTGGAATTGCTAATGAGATGAGTTGCAACAAAATTTGTGCCTCACTTGCTCAAAGAAGATCAAAAGTAGTCACTGCTATATGCATGTCACAAACCGAAAGAACAGTTGGAAACTGATCTAGACCTTTTTTCAAAGGTCATCACTGGTGATGAAAGTTGGTGCTACAGAATTTGAAGATGTAGAATAGGTGAAGAAAAAATGACAGAGGTGTTAAAAGGCATCACTTCGCAAGAGTTCCAGGACTGCTTCGAACAGTGGAAAATGAGTCTGGATCGATGCATTGCTTCGGATGGAATAGAGATATACTATTGACAATCCAATAATTTATTTATATTATAATATTACATGATATACTATGAATATAATATAGCATAATATAGCATAAACAATTATTAAAAAAACCCACAAAAAGCCAACAAATTGTTTCGATTTATATACAGTTCTATTCTATATAAGTCACTTCAGGGTCAGGGTTTAAAGATAGACAAAATTCTGTGTGAAAGGACAGCTGGATTGTAAAAATTAATTCAAATGTCTATGTATTATGAGCATGAGTGTGAACTATTCAATCATCCATCAGTTACAAAAAAAAAAAAAAAAACAGAAACACTAATGGATGATACAACTAAGTAAGTGCAATCCACAACCATTGAAATTCACTTCATTACATCTCAAACACATACTAGTATACACGTATGTCTATGGAAGTCTCTGCAGATATATTTGTCTATATATATGTATGTGAATGTATATATATGCATATATTGTATCACTATGTAAACATGTAATCATATGGCTATTTATTTTTGTGTGTAAATGGATTTGTATATATCTGGATGTGAGTGTATCTGTATGTATGCAGGTATATATGCATGTATGTGTTTTTATATATGTATGCTTATATATATGTGTATATATGTATATGTATCTGTATGTGTTATGTGTATATATGTATATATGTGTGTGTGTATGTATATGTGTGTGTGTGTGTTTGTAGATATGTATATATTTGAGTTTTGTCATCTCAATCTATATAATAACTTAATTTCAGAAATTGATTATTAGTGGACCAATTCTGAATTGCTTCATTTCAGTGCACATTCTTGTAGTTACTGTTAAATTTACCATTATATTTGTATTTAATATTAATTGCATATCACAAATAAGATGTCTTCATTATACTAAATAAATGGGTGTGTAAATACACTTATTTCATTTATTAATTAATTCATGATAATTATAATAATAATAATAATGATAATAATAATAATAAATAGTTTCATTTGACTTACTAAATAAATTTAATAATCAAAATAATAATTATTATAGTATTGTATAGTTTATAAATTGTATTCTTATTACAACAATATTGTTTGTTACTTCTGAAAGTATTGATAGAGTTTGGATATGCACCAGATATGGTCCCTCATTTTGTAAATAATAATATAGATTAGTTCATTGAGAACAGTTCTTATTACTTGTTTGGTTTATATTAATGGTTTCTATCGATTCACTAAATTCTCCCTTCTATAATATACAAATATTAATCATTATTTACTTTTAGTGCCTTACAATTTAACACACTCACTGGTAAAATTTCCACTCATTTACTTATTTATTATTCTAAAATTTTCATTGCATCTGGCAACCTTTTCAATAGTTGTTGACTCTGTCAGTTATTGAAGCTATGTTCTTTTTGTTTCTTTGTGCGCATGTATGTGGGTCAGTGTGTGTGTATACACATGTGTGTATGTATGCATGCATGTATGTGTGTGTGCATATGTATGTGTGTATGTTTGTATGTATGTATTCTACCTGCATATTCATGTTTGTGTGTCCATGTTTTTTTTGTGTGTGTGTGTGTGTACCTCTGTCTCTTTGTGTGTACATGTCTGAGTGTGTGTGTATGGGTTTTTTGCAACTATGTACTGTGTTTGTATGTATGGATGTGTATCTCCATATGTGTCCTTGTATGAAGTGAAGTGCATGTGTATATATAGCCATGCGTTTCAGTCTTCATTTGTGTATGTGTGCTTGTCTGTTCATATAACCTATGTACCTATCTGTCTGTACATCTGTTTACATTCATATCCATATGCCTACATACATGTGCATATACATATACACATATACACACACCCACACTCACACATACATACATCTATCTACATAACTGCCCACTAACTATTCTACTCTACCTGTGGGTATGGTGGTATGATATCTACTATGTATATTTCCTATTTAGTACTGGGAATGTTTCATTTATGAGGATGTACTCCTGTATTTGTTCTTAGCAGAACAGTCCATACTCCTGTATTTCCTTAGCAGAACAGTCCACAACTCTTTTACTCTACAGTAGGTATGTAGATGACATTAATATCATAGTTAAGACCAACTCGAGTAACAGTAATGTAGAAACTGAGAGGAACATAATGGAGAGCATCCAGCAAGTAGCTAACTCCATCCACCAAAGTATCAAGGTAACTATAGATTACCCCAACAACAGACTCCCCATCCTTGATACTGAACTTTAGTTAGAGACTGTGAACAGCAGAGTGTAGCTCCTCCACTCCTATTACATGAAACCCATAGCTTCGAAATATGCTGTTCACAAGAGCTCAGCTTTGTCACACAACATGAAAATTAACATACTGATAGCAGACTTAGTTAGAATAATGAACAACATGTCCCCACTATGCATACCCTATGAAATGAAGAAACATGTACAAAACTTTATGCACTACATGCAATTCTCTGAATATGATCAGAAAGATAGGGTTCGAGTATACAGAGGTGCTAGAAAGAAATTAGATAACATTATATGCAATGATACCAGTGGTACCTGCCCTAGATATAGAAACAAAGACTGGAATAGTATACAAAGAACTTGTGACAAAGCAAACAGGGTGAACACGTGGTATAAAACTAACAAGTATCAAGGAGTGATGTTTGTAGAGGCCACAGCCCATGGAGAGCTAACCCGTAAATTTAGGCAAGCTCTGAAGGAGACCAAACTCAACATTAAGATTGTTGAAAAACCAGGGAAATCCATCAGATCACAACTATGTAGGATGTACCCCTTTGAGAATACCATATGCACCAATGATAACTGCATGGTATGTAGGATTAGCACTGGCATTAACTGTAGAACTACAAACGTAGCTTACAGCATAAGACGCATAGAAGGTGCTTGTAAAAGCATGAACATGACATACATAGGGGAGACATCTAGGAGCATTGTAGAACGACTATATGATGACAAAAAAACAGTCGTCTGTACTCTACCAACATGGAGACAACCTGGGTCAACTTGTCATCTGCCTTTTATCCAAGCAACCAAAGGACCCAACACCGAGACAAATACACGAGTACGTCCTCATAAATGAAACATCCTCAGTACTAAATAGGAAATATATGTAGTAGATATCATACCACCATACCCACAGGTAGAGTAGAATAGTTAGTGGGCTGTTTATGTAGATAGATGTATGTATATGTGGGGGTGTTTATATGTGTATATGTATATGCACATGTATGTAGGCATATGGATATGAATGTAAACAGATGTATAGACAGATAGGTACATAGGTTATATGAACAGACAAGCACACATACACAAATGAAAACTGAAACACATGACCATTTATACACACACACACTTCACTTCACACAAGGACACATATGGAGACACATGTCCACACATATGGAGATACACATCCATACATACAGACACTGTACATAGTTGCAACCTCCCCCCCCACACACACACTAAGACATGCACACACAAGGAGACAGAATAACACACACACTCACACATGCAAACACACACACAAACACATGAATATGCAGGCAGAATACGTACATAGAAACGTACACACACACATACATATGTAAATATGCATACACACATACATACATATATACAGCATACACACACACATACATACATACAGCATACACACACACACACACACATACATACATACATACATACATACATTCATACCTGTGTATGCACACACACTGACCCACACACATGCGCACAAACAAACAAAAAGAACACAGCTTCAATAATGGACAGAGTCAACAACTATTGAAAAGGTTGCAAGACAACAAAAATTTTAGGAAAAATAAATTAGTAAAAACTTTACCAGTGAGTGTGTTAAATAATAAGGCACTAAAAGAGAACGACTCTTCCCAGATACAACAGAATATGCTTCAACACACGAACTCACATAAAGAATCTTGCAAACCAAATCCCAAAACTAAATCATTATTTAAGTAACTTCAAATCTTGTTACCCCTTAAAAAATTAGTAAATTTTATTTCCATTACTATAGCCTAAATATATATCTATGGGTTACTTGGGTTATCGTATTTACAGCCTTAAGTTTATATTAATGTTTATTATGGAATTCTCCCTCTGATAAATTAAGTAAACAAGGAGAAAAATTTCTATTAGGTTTCTATTCATATCTGCTACAGAATTATCCCTCCGAGTAAACAATAGATATAGAAGATTATTATTAGTTAATTCAAACAATAATTTCTTTTTATATCATTTAATTTAAATAAATGGAAGAGTTGTATTGAAGATGTAATTATTTATATATTTTTTGTTGCAGTTATACATAGGGGAAGACTTAGATACTTAATTATATACATATATATACACACCTATGTTACTGTTGTAGGTTGTGGTGACAAGGGACTATCTTGGACATGAACAAGTTTTGATTGGTTTGAGATGTAATGAAGTAAATTTCGATGGTTGTGGATTGCACTTAGTTGTATTGTTTGTTAGTATTTTTGTTGTTTTTTAATTGTAATTGATGGATGATTGAATAGTTGATGCTCACGCTCATAATACATAGACATTTGAATTAATTTTTACAATCCAGCTATCCTTTCACATGGAATTTTGTTTCTCTTTAAACCATGACCCTGAAGTGACTTATATGTAAGGGAACTGTTATTAGGTACGTATATCAGAAAATGTATATAAGTTGAAACAATTGGTTGGCCTTTTATTGTTTTTTAAATAATTGTTTATGTTATATAATATTATGTGCTATTATATTCATAGTATATCATGTAATATCATAATATAGTTGAATTATTGGATTGTCAATAGTATCTCTCTTTTTAATTTATCCTTGTAACTGCATCATACCCATATTTATGTGGTGTACAACTCATGTACCAGTGAATTGGATGTTTAACACACCCCTTTGAAGAATCTCTTTACCTCAGTTTGTTGCTTGATATATATATATATGTATATATATATATATATATACACATGTACACACACACACACACACACACACACACACACACACATATATATATATATATATCATCATCATCATCGTTTAACGTCCGCTTTCCATGCTAGCATGGGTTGGACGATTTGACTGAGGACTGGTGAAACCGGATGGCAACACCAGGCTCCAGTCTAATTTGGCAGAGTTTCTACAGCTGGATGCCCTTCCTAATGCCAACCACTCAGAGTATATATATAAACATGTATATATATACACATATATATATGAACATGTATATATATACACATATATATATGAACATGTATATATATACACATATATATATACATGTATATGTATATATATGCATACATATATATAGGGTGAGAAAGTTGGTATGTGAAAGCATTTGGCTGGATATATAAAAAAACAAAATAGAATGAAAAAACTACAGAAGATTTGTATTATGGTTAAAAAATATATTAAAATCGTTATTTTAGGAAAATGATATGAAATTTTAATTATAGTGCCATTGTTTTTAGAGAAATAAACGGTTTCACATTTTTCTTTCAAATTTTTCAAATTTCTTTACCGATGAAGTGTCATCTATTCATTATGGTGTGATATAGAAGAGTTTGAAACATGGGGAGGTAATCAGAGATATTATTGGTATACGGGAGATAATCAAAAATGTTTGGAATAATTAGGTTTTGTTAATTTAACATGATGTGGTTTTGATAAAATAAAATAAAATGTTAGAAATGGCTAAATTTTGGTTTATATTTTTCAATGAGGTTAGTTTCTTTATTTAATCTAACTTGTGTTGCTGTTCCAATAGCACATTGATAAAATGGAAAGATTGCATACACATGTACATATATATATATATATATACAAGCAGTATAACCCGACCTTGTCCGGGTGTGACTTATTACGCTATCTACGATAAGTCTTGCTAGGTGAAAATCAACTAAAAAAGAAAGTCTTACAACGAAAAAACCCTTATGATGTAAATATGTTCATAATTCAAAAGACGATGAAATTAATAGGGAAAGTCTGAAGGCTGTTTTGCGTAACATTATTAAGCGTATGTAAATTTCATCTGTCTAATTGGCTATAGAAATGCTTGTGCAAAACAACTTTTTGCGCTGCCCTGATTATACATAGCAGGGTAATCCCTTTTCGCAGGAGCTAGGACGGCAATTTGTGATGAAGCAATTGCTGGCGATCTGTTGCTACACAGTTTTGCCAGAATTCTATCAGATTGGGCAAAAGATGTTGATGTACCATTTTGCATTATGTTCAAAATAGCTACTGGAATGTGGTGAATTGCTGCAGTCTGTTGCTGTCATTTTAAACCGACTGATTTCTTTCCCCAGCAAAATCTCTTCTTTGGTGGCATAATCTATGTATATATTAAACAGAACAACAAAAGTTATAATAGATGGCAGGGTCGGTACTTTTCACATATCTGTAATTTTTCAGATTAACATCCGCACGATTACCCAACCCTAACCCTAAAACCCTAAACCTAACCCCAAACCCTAACCCTAACCCTGACCCTAACCCTGACCCTAAAACCATAACCGTAACACTAATCCTAACCCTAACCGTAACCCTAAAACCCTAACCCTGACCCTAAAACTCTAACCCTAACACCCTAGTGAAAATCGTAGTATATTTACAAAACATTGATGAACATGAGTTATATTTTAGTGAATGATTGTGTACTTGCACGTGTATGCGTTTGAGAGAGCGAGAGAGGAAGAGGTAGGTAGAGAGAGGGGGAGAAAGGAATAGAGAGAAAGAGAGGAAGGGAGAACGGAAGACAGTTATAAAGTTGATGTGTGTATGTGTTTATGTGTATGTTATTGTCACAGATCACGTATGTGTGGTTGTGTGTGTTTTTACGTTTCTATGTTATGAAAAATATGTTAGAGGTAGAGGGATACAAGAAAACTATTAAATGGGAGAGAGGAAGAAGAAGACTTTGTATTTATCACGTTCTCTCTCTCTCTCTCTCTCCCTCCCTCTATCTCTCTCTCCCCCCCTCTCTCTCTCTCTCTCCCTCTCTCACTCTTACTCTCTATTTTTTATGTTGAGCGCGTGATATATGTGTATAAGAACGCGTTACAGGTAGAAGGGAAGAAATATAAAAGTTGCTAGAAACAACAGCCAAATCTCCCTTAAATTGCACAAAGTAAATGGAATTTAAAAAATCTAATTACTGCACTGGAAAGTTCACATCGAGAAAATTCCATTGATGTAAAAATTTTTATGACAAAGTAGAAAATGTGGATTTCTATAAACTTTTAAAAAGGCTTCACACAGACAAACAACTTCAGCTTTATATATTAATATATATATATATATATATATATATATATATAGTAGACTTACTTGCAAAATAGGACGTGTGCGTTCAATAATGTAATAATACAAAGAATATATATACATGTATACACACATATATGTACATACTTACATCTACATGTGTATATACATGCATATCAGGGTACAGGACGTTAGAACAATAAACTACAGACAACGGAACGAACACATAGGAAAACGGAAAGCACCTTGGAATATCCCTTCATCAGCTGTCTCTATTCTATCTAGACGTTTCGAAGACCAGACAGGACGTACTCTAGAATAGTCTCTTCCTGAGTAGTGGATCAACCCACTACACAGAGGATTCCAAGGTGGCAAACACAAACCAAGACAGGAAAAAATGGACAGTGAAAACAACATTCAAAAGCCGTACAGCCAAACGCAAATCTGAGGTAGAACGCTAGTAGTTCGTCTTGCCTTCACAGCGGCTGGAGTGAAAAGAAAGTTGACCACAGGTCACACGAGAGCAGAGAGGATGGTGGAGGGAGGAAGTGGAACAAGGAGGAAGGGACAGAAGCAGTGAAGTAGAGGCCAGGACAGAAGGGTAGATAGGAAGATAGAGGAAGACAGATAGATAAATAGATAGAGAGGATGGTGGAGGGAGGAAGTGGAACAAGGAGGAAGGGACAGAAGGGTATAGCAGTGAAGTAGAGGCCAGGACAGAGGTATAGATAGAAAGATAGAGGAAGACAGATAGATAAATAGATAGAAAGATAGATAGATAGATAGACAGATAGATAGATAGAAAGATAGTCACGTCAGAATAATAGTAGACTTACTTGCAAAATAGGACGTGTGCGTTCAATAATGTAATAATACAATATATATATATATATATATATATATATATATATACACACACACATACATATATAGATACCTATGTGTATGTATATATATATATGTATATGTACACATATATAGATACCTATGTATATATGTGTGAGTGTGTCTCTATATATGTATATATGTATGTGTGTGCATATATATGTGTGTATATATATGTGTATATGTATGTGTATATATGTATAATTGTGCATATATATGTGTGTGTATATGTATGTGTATATATGTATATATGTGTGTATATGTTTATACATGTATATGTATATAAAGGTATGTATATATATGTAAATATATATATATATATATATATACATATGCATATATATGTGTATATTTATATATATATATATGTATATATATATTCATTTATTTATGCGTTTCAGCCAAGTGGCTGCGGTCGTGCTGGCGCACCACCATGACTTTCCCTCCGTATGCTGTGCTCTCTGCACGTTCCTTGCATGGCTCTTCTCTGCCACCTGATGTTGTCCAATCAAAACTTTTGATGGCACATCTGGTTTATAAGAGAATTTGACATGTCTGCCCTCAACTGTGTCTCATTTCGAGCCATTGGTTCATCTGGTATCGTGGATAGAAAAGTGTCGAGTTTTGTTTTGAAGACCTCTATATCCATGTCTTGCTGGTCTCTCAATTGTTTTGGCAGGGCATTAAAGAGCTGAGGTCCTCTAAAACCGAGGCTGTTGCAATACCTTGTTTTTATGTGAGATGCAGTGTACGGTACCCTTGGTACTATGCAGTGGCGACCTGTGCGGGCATTCATGTAGTACTTGATGCCAAACTTTGGTACCAGTCCTTCCAGTATTTCCAATATGTAAATTATTACATATCTCTCCTGCCTGCGCTCCGGAGAGTAGAGACTTAGTGCCTCCAATGTGGAGTATAGGCCACTTATAATTGAATTCCATGTCGCATAATTTTTTGCTTCTGTACTTATACTCTGCCATGAATGTCCCCCTTTCTCTAGTTCCTTTTGTATTGATCTACTCCACGAGTTCTTAGGCCAACCTTTCTTTCTATATCCATCCGGATTCCACTGTAAAGCGCCACATTTGGTGTGTCCTTTCTAATTGTGCTACCAATCCACTTCCACTTTTTCTTAAATATTTGCTCCCTAATCGAAACTTGATTTGTTCTTTGCCATAGCTCCATATTGCTTATGTGTTCAGGCCATCTGATTTTAAGTATACTACGCAAGCACCTGTTGATGAATGATTGTATTTGCTTATTTGACTTAACTGTTCTTCGCCATGTCTCAGCCCCATACAATAACACTGCTTTTACGTTAGTGTTAAAAATTCTTATTTTGTTCTTTATTGAAATTACACTTGCGCGCCATACTTTTTTTAACAGTTGAAAAGCAGTCCTTGCTCTACTTATTCTCGTCCTAATATCTTCGTCGGTGCCACCTGAGAACGTTATCTTACTACCTAAATACGTAAACTCGGCTACATCCTCTAGTTCACCAGTTTCTAGTTTAATACGTTTACTGTTTTCTTCATTAACGTGCATAATTTTTGATTTGTCGCAGTTAACTTTCAATCCTAGTTTGGCAGCTATTACTTCTAATTTTGACGTTTTATTTTGCATTTGGCTATATGTTTGTGAAAGTAGCGCTATATCATCTGCAAAGTCGAGATCTTCTAGAGCTTCTGCATCTGTCCATTCAATGCCTGTTTGACTTTCAATTGTAGTTTCCTTCATAATCCAATCTATAACTAGTAGAAATAAAAAGAGAGAAAGTATACACTCCTGTTTTTACTTCGAATTTATCCGTAGCTCCATTTCCATGCAAGACTTGGCATGACATTCATTGGTAAGTTGCTCTTATTATAGATATATACTTCTCTGGTATGCTGTAGTGCTGCACAATTTTCCATAAGCCTTCCCTATCTACACTATCGAATGCTTTTTCGAAATCAATAAAATTAATATAAAGTGGTGCATTCCACTCTACGCTTTGCTCTAAGATGATGTGAAGAGTGGTGATTTGATCTACACATGAACGGTTCTTCCTAAATTCGGCTTGTATATATATATGTGTGTATATATATATATATATATATATATATATATATATATATGTATATATATGTATATGTGTGTGTATATGTATATACGTATATATGTGCATATATATTTATACAGGTACATGTATGTATATATATGTGAATATATATGTATATATATGTATGTATATGTATGTATAGATATATGTGTGTGTGTATATGTATATTTATATATATATATATATGTATATATACATATGTATATATATATATGTATATATATAATTAATACAATAAAAGGATAAACTCTTATATAAGAATTTATCAAGTAGTTATCGTGAAAAAAAAAAAATTCATAGGGAAGAATCTATCGTTTTTCCCTAAATCATAATTATCTATTTATATACATATAAGGGCATAACTATACAAGAATGCCTCATGTTAACTACCGTAATAGACACATTTTTACCAAATGCAAGGAAATGCAGCCTTCAAAGAAGCTAGCCTTTTAAATACAGACTGAACTATAGATCTCCGATTTCGTGATCATTATAGTAATATATAATCTTCACTCGTCAGTATAGTATAGTCAAGACACATAGAAATAAACAAAAAATCAACATACCAAACGAACACCTCATGTATTCTGGACAGCACATAGAAGATTGTTTATCCCTATATAGGATAGCATGGGTTGGACGATTTGACTGAGGACTGGTGAACCAGATGGCTACTCCAGGCTCCAATCTGAAGATTGATTATCCCTATATAGGGATAAACATTCTTCTATGTGCTGTCCAGAATACATGAGGTGTTCGTTTGGTATGTTGATTTTTTGTTTATTTTTATGTGTCTTGACTATACTATACTGACGAGTGAAGATTATATATTACTATAATGATCACGAAATCGGCGATCTATAGTTCAGTCTGTTTTTAAAAGGCGAGCTTCTTTGAAGGCTGCATTTCCTCGCATTCAGTAAAAATGTGTTTATTATGGTAGTTAACGTGAGGCATTCTTGTATAATTATGTCCTTATATGTATATAAATAGATAATTATATGTATATATATATATATGTAAACATACATATGCATATATATATATATATGCATATGTATGTATATCATCATCATCATTGTTTAACGTCCGCTTTCCATTCTAGCATGGGTTGGACGATTTGACTGAGGACTGGTGAACCAGATTGCTACACCAGGCTCCAATCTGATTTGGCAGAGTTTCTACAGCTGGACACCCTTCCTAACGCCAACCACTCCGAGAGTGTAGTGGGTGTTTTTACGTGCCACCGGCATGAAGGCCAGTCAGGCGGTACTAGGCAACGGCCACACTCAAAACGGTGTATTTTACGTGCCACCTGTCCAATGAAGGAAGGTACGCATAAGTGGGCTGGGTACACCCCTGGCAGAGGCCTTGGATTTAGGTCTCACTTGGCTTGCTGGGTCTTCTCACGCACAGCAAATTTCCAAAGGTCTCAGTCAGAAGTCATCACCTCAGTGAGGCCCAATGTTCGAAGGTCGTGCCTCACCACCTCAGCCCAGGTCTTCCTGGGCCTACCTCTTCCACAGGTTCCCTACACTGCTAGGGTGTGGCACTTTTTCACACAGCTATCCTCATCCATTCTCGCCACATGACCAGACCAGTGCAATCGTTTCTCTTGTACACCACAACTGATGCTTCTTAGGTCCAACTTTTCTCTCAAGGTACTTACGCTCTGACTAGTATGCACACTGACATTACACATCCATCGGAGCATACTAGCTTCATTCCTTGCGAGCCTATGCATGTCTTCAGCAGTCACGGCCCATGTTTCACTGCCATGAAGCATTGCTGTTCGTACACATGCGTCATACAGTCTGCCTTTTACTCTGAGAGAGAGACCCTTTGTCACCAGCAGAGGTAAGAGCTCTCTGAACTTTGCCCAGGCTATTCTTATTCTAGCAGCTACACTTTCAGCACACACTCCCCCACTACTAACTTGGTCACCCAGATAACGGAAGCTACCAACTATGTCTAGTTTTTCTCCCTGGAATGTGGCAGAAGTTGTTTTCTGCACATTTACAGTGTTTTTTTGCTCCTGAACATCTGCTACATACAAAAACTAACTTCCTAGTTAACCTTCCTTTGATATTGCTGCACCTCTTATGTGTCCATAGCTTGCACTGGGTGCATCTTATAGAGTTACTTCCCACTCCTTTTCTACAGATCGAGCAGGGCCATCTACCTGAAGGGGTTTGTGTTTTGTCTACCTTACTACTTATTAGGACTTTGGTTTTAGCTAGGTTGACTCTAAGGCCCTTTGATTTTTGTCCTTGCTTCCACACCTGAAACTTCTCCTCTAGTTCTGATAGTGACTCAGCAATTAGTGCAAGGTCATCAGCATAGAGGAGCTCCCAGGGGCATCCTGTCTTGAATTCCTTTGTTATTGCCGCCTGGAGCAATATGAGAAATAGGAGGGGGCTGAGGACAGAACCTTGGTGGACCCCTACCTCTACCCGGAATTCTTCACTGTACTCATTTCCATCCCTCAGCTTATTGACAGCGCCTCTGTACATGGCTCGCACAGCTCTCACTAACCATTCTTCTATCCCTAGTTTTCTCATTGACCACCAGATGAGGGATCGGGGGACCCTGTCAAAGGCTTTCTCCATGTCAACGAAAGCCAGGTACAGAGGTTTATCCTTGACTAGGTATTTCTCCAGCAGCTGTCTTACCAGAAATATAGCATCAGTGGTGTTTTTCCCAGGCACGAACCCAAACTGCATCGCATCTAAACTGACTCTCTCCCTAATTAGTTGGGGCTATGACCCTCTCCGTGACTTTCATTACCTGATCTAACAACTTGATACCTCTGTAATTATTTGTAATCTAAAGCATCACCTTTACCTTTGTAGCAGTTGACAATGGTGCTGCTACACCAGTCATTGGGCAACACTCTTTCGTGTATCACTTGGTTAACAATATGGGTAACTAGGCTATAGCCGACACTGCCAGATATTTTGAGCATCTCTGCAGTGTCTTCATACTCTTAATTGCTTTATCTACCATGGTACTGTTAACTCGGATAGCTGGTCCCTCTGTTGGGTCGACGTTCAACAGACTCTCTTTCTCCCATTCATTCTCTTTATTGAGCAATCTTTAGTAGTGGCGTCTCCAAACCTCTTTCTTTGCAGCCTTGTTTAGTGCAAGCGTACCATCATCCATGTGAACACATTTCTCTCCCACGATATCACGATTCTCTCTCACACACTGTCTTGCAACATGAAATACCTCAATATATATATGCATACGTATATATGGGAACTACAGGCCCATCTCTCTGACTTCACATATTAGCAAAGTCATGGAACGAATTGTCAGAAGGAGATTGATTGCGTTCCTAGAAGAATATGACTTGCTGAATGAGACCCAGCATGGTTTCCGTCCAGGTAGAAGCTGCCTCACGCAGCTCTTGCAGCATTATGACTGGGTCCTGAAGCAGCTACTTGACCATTCAAATGTTGATGTGATATATCTCGACTTTGCAAAAGCCTTTGACAAAGTTGATCATGGCTTGATATGTCACAAGCTGCGAAACCTTGGCATAGCTGGTAAATTAGGAGAGTGGCTGCATGACTTCCTGAATGGTAGAAGTCAGACAATTGCAGCCAATGGAGAACTATCTAGGGAAACACAAATATTGAGCGGAGTTCCACAAGGAACTGTTCTGGGGCCACTACTGTTCATAGTGGCCCTTCCGGACATGCCCACGGTCACTCGGAGAGCCACTGTCACTAGCTATACTGATGACACAAAGATATCTCAGGCAATAAAGAATCCTGATGATATTGTAAGCCTGCAGAATGACCTAAATGCAATATATGAGTGGGCAGAGCAAAATAAAATGCAGTTCAATGCAAAACAATTTCAAGTACTGTGCTACAAGACCACAAGTACCTCCCAACTGGCATACACAGGGCCTGGAGGTACTGCAATCCCAGAACCACAAACAGTAAGAGATCTGGGCATCAACATGTGTAGTGATGCATCATTTCACATGCACATTGTCAAGTTGACAGCAAAGTGCAGACAACTGGCAGGGTGGATACTGAGGACATTCCGTACAAGGGATCAAAAAGTCATGTTGACTCTATGGAAGACATTTGTTCTGAGCCGCCTAGACTATTGCTCTCAGTTGTGGTCACCACACAGTGTTAAGCGGACAGCAGAACTCGAGACAATTCAATGGCACTATACAAAAAAGATTGCCACAGTCCAACAGATGAACTACAGGGAGCGACTGAAGGCACTAGGTCTCTACTCCCTGGAGCGCAGGCGGGAGAGATATGTAATAATATACATATGGAAAATACTGGAAGGACTGGTGCCAAACTTTGGTATCAAGTACTACAGGAATGCCCGCACGGGTCGCCACTGCATGGTGCCAAAGGTACCGTCCACTGCATCTCACATAAGAACGAGTTACTGCAGCAGCCTCGGTTTCAGAGGACCTCAGCTCTTCAATGCCCTGCCAAAACATTTGAGAGACATGCAAGACATGGATGCGGAGGTCTTCAAGACAAAACTTCTCAGGTGGGGGAGAAGAGCCATGCAAGGAACGTGAAAATCACGGTGGTGCACCAGCATGACCGTAGCCACTTGGCTGAAACACATACATAAATACATAAAAAAATACATATATATACATACATATACATATACATCCATATCCATATATATACACATATATATATACATATACATTCATACATACTTATAGATATATGTATATACGTATGTGTATATACACACATATACACACACACAAATATATATAGCCACTTGGCTGAAACCCATAAATAAATAAATATATATATATATATATATATATATATATATATATATATATATATATATATATGTATGTATATGTATATATGAATATATATATATATATATATATATGTATGTATATGTATATATGAATATATATATATATATATATATATATATATGTATGTATACGTATATATGAATATATATATATATATATATATATATATATATATATATATATGTATGTATGTATACGTATATATATATGAATATATATATATATGTATGTATGCATATATGTATATATTTATATGTATGCATATATATATGTATGTATACATATATATATATGTGTATGTATGTATATGTGTATGTATATTTATATGTTTGTATGTATATATATATATATATTTATATATATATATGGGAGAATATACAAATAATAACAACAGACGAGGACAGGTGGTGTAAATAACAAAAGGATTATATATATTCATATGTATATATATATGTGTGTGTGTAAATATGTATATATATGTGTGTGTATTTGTTTATATATATGTATGCATATATATAATTATATATATATATATATATACATCATCATCATCATCATCATCGTTTAACGTCCGCTTTCCATGCTAGCATGGGTTGGACGATTTGACTGAGGACTGGTGAAACCGGATGGCAACACCAGGCTCCAGTCTGATTTGGCAGAGTTTCTACAGCTGGATGCCCTTCCTAACGCCAACCACTCAGAGAGTGTAGTGGGTGCTTTTACGTGTCACCCGCACGAAAACGGCCACTCTCGAAATGGTGTCTTTTATGTGCCACCTGCACAAGCCAGTCCAGGGGCACTGGCAACGATCTCGCTCGAAAATCCTACAGGAGCTAGTCAGGCGGTACTGGCAACGGCCACGCTCAAAATGGTGCATCTCATGTGCCACCCGCACAAGAACCAGTCCAGGGGCACTGGCAACGATCTTACTTGGCTTGCCGGGTCTTCTCACGCACAGCCCATTTCCAAAGGTCTCGGTCCGTAGTCATCGCCTCGGTGAGGCCCAATGTACGAAGGTCTTGCCTCACCACCTCAGCCCAGGTCTTCCTGGGCCTACCTCTTCCACGGGTTCCCTCAACTGTTAGGGTGTGGCACTTTTTCACGCAGCTATCCTCATCCATTCTCACCACATGTCCATACCAGCGCAATCGTCTCTCTTGCACGCCACAACTGATGCTTCTAATGTTCAGCTTTTCTCTCAAGATACTTACACTCTGACGGGTATTCACATTGACATTACACATCCAATGGAGCATACTGGCTTCATTCCTTGCGAGCTTACGTATGTCCTCAGCAGTTACAGCCCATGTTTCACTGCCATGTAGCATGGTTGTTCGTACGCATGCGTCATACAGTCTGCCTTTTACTCTGAGTGAGAGTCCCTTTGTCGCCAGCAGGGGTAAGAGCTCTCTAAACTTGGCCCAGGCTATTCTTATTCTAGCAGCTACACTTTCAGCGCACCCACCCCCACTACTAACTTGGTCGCCCAGATAGCGGAAGCTATCGACTACCTCTAGTTTTTCACCCTGGAATGAGATAGAAGTTGTTTCCTGTTTGTTTGCAGTCTTTATTGCACCTGAACATCTGCCACAAACAAAAACTATATATACATATATAGATTATTTATATTATATATATGTATATATATATATATAAATGCAGTGGGTAGCAAAAATAACACATCAGTTTTTTATAAATTTCACAATAAAAAAATTGTTCAATTTGAATGATAGTTACTTCACGTATTTTAACGAACATTATCTAACTAAACATGGAGGTAAATTTAGAAACATTGTTTTTATGTACTCTCATTGCCAATTTTTGAATTTGACTGTGTGCAAAAGTATTTAACACGATTTATTAACAAGTATTTAACACGATCTAATAGCATATCCTCTGTTCTGCCTTACAGCCTCTTATCATTTTCTGTAGTTTTCAGTGAGCTTCTTGCATGAAGATTTTGGCAGTTTCACCCATTCTTCTTCACAGACTTTCTTCATTTCCTTGATATTTTGGGGATCTCTTGTGTGTAGTCTCATCTTCAACTTTTTCCATAAATTTTCTATTGGATTGAGATCTGGTGACTGGCTAGGCCATTCCAGAACATCAATTCTATTTTCATTGAACCAGTGTTGAGTTCTTTTAGCCCTGTGCTTTCAATCGTTGTCGTGTTGGAATACAAAATCTCGGTCAAGCCCAGATGGATTGATAAGATTTGCTTGTATTTTGCTGCATTCATTTTTTTTTCGACGACATCCATTTCTCCAACTCCGTTATAGGAAAGACAACCCCAAATCATTACCCCCGTATTTGACTGTTGGGATGGTGTTTACTCGGTTGCATTCAGTTCCTTTTTTCTTCCATACTTGGATGCACATGTTTCTCCTGAAAAGCTCAATTTTCATTTCATCTGACCAAATAACTTTCTTCCAGAATTCATCTGATTCATGTTCATACTTTTTAACAAATTTCAAATGGTCTTGCGCATGTTTACATTTTAATAGTGGAGTCTTTCTTGGTGATCTAGAATACAGGCCTGTACGATTCAGTGATCTCTTAATTGTATATTTACTTACTTCAATTCCAGCATTTTTCAGATCATTCTGAATTTCTCTTCGAGTCAAAAATGGTTGTTTCTTCACATTCCAAGCTATATATCGTTCAGTAGTCGTGTTTAATTTACGCAGATGACCACTCCTTTGAATATTTTCAGTAGTATCATATTTTTTCTACTTTCGAATAACAGCACCAACTGTACACACAAGCAAATTTATATCTTGAGCAATTTTTCGATACCCCTTACTATCTTTGTGCAGCTTTATGATCTTCAGTCGCATATCATTTGACAATTCTTTTGTTTTAACCATTTTTATAAGTTTAGATAGCGGGACAGTCTGTAGTGTATCAAACCTGTTATCACTATGTGCCATTTGAGCGACATGCTTAGTTAATACATATATTGAAGACAACTTGTGATTGGTTGAAGTACAAGCTGTATCAAAATAACTGAAAATAGTTTTAAAATACTCTTTTTACCGTATTATTTGTATAGGTGTTAAATACTTTTGCACACAGTCAAATTCGAAAATTGGCAAAAAAAGTACATAAAAACAATGTTTCTTAATTTTCTTCTTTGTTTAGTTAGAGAATGTTCATTAAAATACTTGAAGTAAGTATCATTCAAATTGAATGATTTTTCAGTGAAATTTATGAAAAACCGATGTGTTAATACTTTTGCTACCCACTGTATATATATATATTGTGCAAAGTGAAAACTACAACTCAAAAATGAAGTAAAAAACAAACACAGAGTTGGTGTTAGTTTGATGTTCAGGGAATGACAAAAAAAAAAAAAGGAAATGTCTTTAATGCTTTGAGTATACACTCTTCTTGTGGAAGATAGGATAGAAATGGAGAGAAAAAAACATTGTTTTCATGAAATGAAGCAGAGATTTTGCTTTTTTGTACTGTTTGTTTGTTATTCTCACAAACAGGGTCATCTGATGTGTGCATTAATGCATTGATCTTGTTTTGTTAGTACATTTTAAAAATTATTTTAAGGTTTTCCTGGAGTTGTCCATTGTTAATTTGAGACAGTAGGAGAGGAATATAATATGCATATTACCGCATGAAGTTACTTTAAATGCATTATGAGTGTGTCATTGAGTGACATCTTCATGACTACATTACAACTCGACTGTAACTTCTTTCTTTTCTGTCTGTAAGGAACACAGCATACATTGATATGTTTATCTCTGAATCATTTATGTCTACAGAGAAATATGTTTCTATAAGTGCAATGCATATTGCTTGACTGCATGCAGAAATATACCTCTGGTATGCAATTTTGCTTTTGCTGATGCTTTGTAAGTGGCCTCTGATATTTATCAGTAGAATTGGTGTGATAATTGGCATGGAGGCAGTGATGGCTATCCTGGGTCTATTATTTGAGGTGGTCTTATGTTTGGATGAGCATGACTGTTGTGCTATCTTTTATGCTACATCTAAAAATCTTGTCATTCTACTGCTTTTTGGCGTATTATGGGTTATGGTCTTCTTTAGGTATGATTTTAGTCTACCTTGTTGGCTGGGTGGGTTCTAGTTAATATTTTGAGTTTCATTTTGTCTGAGCTTTGGATGCATGAAACAGCAGCTCGTCTCCATCTCACTATGCCAGCAGACACCTTTTATGTAGAACTTGCAGATGGTTCACATTTCAGGTACTGTTTCCTTGTTGATTTTGCTTGTAGTAATTTTAACTTTAAATCCAGTGTCATTAGTCTTTCAGCTGGTTCCTTTTTTTTTTTTTTTTTTGCACTGTTTCTCTGAAAGGTGGTGTAGGGGCTGCTTTTCTTGAGAGCTTTAGTTTCCTTTTTGGTTGTTACACCTTTATGGATATGTTTGTTAACAAATACAAAGCTGATTGTATTGTTGTAGCCTTCTTTATTGGGCTTTTCAACATTGGTACTGTTCTTTGAGCACTACCATTTTTAAGAATGGTATGCAGTGTCTAAGAGTGGTCTAATGAGTAACACAAGCATTAACAGTCTGCCCTTCACCCTTATGCAAAAGATTTTTGTTGTCAGTGGTGGTAGTAGCTCCCTGAACTTTCTCCAACCAGTTCTCACTCTAACTAATATACTTTCAGAGCAATTACCTCCAAAGCTATCAACGACATCTAGTGAGCTGTTTGGATATTTAAAAGACTCGGTTTCTGGTGTGCTCATAGGAATTGCTCCAGTATATCCTATGACATATAAAGTCTACATTTTCAGATAGTCTGCCAATGATTTCACTGCACCTTTTATGTGTTCACAGCTTACATTGAGTACAGCATGTGGAGTTTTTAGCTATTCCTTTTTTGCATATAGAGCAAGGCCATTTCCCTGAAGGTAATAGGGTCCTGTCTTCTTACCTATTTATTAAAACTTTTGTCTTTTCTAGGTTTACCTTAAGGCTTTTCAATTCTAGGTTTTGCTTTCATGCCTACAATTTCTTTTCTAATTCCTCTATGGATTTAGCTATAAGAACAAGATCTTCAGCATATAGAAGTTCCTACCGACAGCCAGCTTTTAACTCCTCTGTGATGGCATGTAGGGCTATGTGGAATAGGAGAGAACTAAAGACTGAACCTTGATGGACTTCTACCTTCATGCTAAATTCATTACTGAAATCATTGTCAACTCTCACTTTACTTGCTACATCCTTGTACAGAGCTTGAACCACCTGCACAAGCCATTCATATACTCCTAGTTTCCTCAGTGTCCA
Organism: Octopus bimaculoides; assembly: GCF_046866305.1. NCBI lineage: Eukaryota > Metazoa > Mollusca > Cephalopoda > Octopoda > Octopodidae > Octopus > Octopus bimaculoides. The sequence goes on along the minus strand of NC_142932.1, from coordinate 64,980,326 downwards.
CCAGATTACTGAATGTGGTACCCTGTCAAATGCTTTCTCCAAATCAACAGAATCCAGGAAAAGCACTTTATTCTTAGCCAAGTATTTCTTCAACAGTTGCCTCACAAGGAAAATTGCATCTGTAGTACCTGTTCTGGAGACAAAGTCAAACTGATTTGCATCCAGGTCTGCTCTGTCATGGATCTATTGGGCTGTGGCTTTCTCTGTAACCTTCATAACTTGATCTAGAAGTTTGATTCCCTTATAGTTGCTTCTTTTTAGGGCATCCCTCCTGAATGACTTGATGACCTATCTGGGTTGCAATCATGTATGTCACTTTCCCAGATGTTTTAAGCACTTCTGCAACTATCCCTGATGGACCCACTGCTTTCTCTCTCTTCATATCCTTAATTATCTTATCTACTACACTGTTGTCAACATAAATCGCTGACCTCACAGTTGGGTCAACATAAGGCAACCCCTGTTTATCCCATGTGTTCTCCACACTCAGTAGCCTTTCGTAATAGCAAATCCACACTAGTTTCTTTTGTTTCATATCAATATCAAGTTCATCAGTTGATCACAGCTGGAATGTTTTCTAGCTGTCTTGAGATAGTTTAGTATTTGGAGTGTAGCTTTGTTTTGTTATATATGGAGGAATCGCCAGAAAACATTAGAAAGTTGATAACATTTGAAATAACCTTGACAAAAGGAGAGAGGAAAAAAAATTATTAATAATTTTTGATTTCACTTTCTACCATATATTACTTTCTCTCTCTCTCTCTCTCTCTCTCTCTCTCTCTCTCTCTCTCTCTCTCTCTCTCTCTCTCTCTCCCTCCCTCTCTTCCTCTCTCTTTTCTCTCTCCCCTTTCTCTTCTCTCTCTCTCCCTCCCCCTCTCGCTGGGTAACTATGTACTTCCTCCATAGCAAGACACCTGTTTCTGCTTCTCTGTCACACTCTAACCTTTCATCATCTGACATGAGTTCTCTCCTCAAATGACCCTGACCCTCTCAAAATTCTTTGTCTTGCAAGTTACTTAGTGACCCTGCTAGTGCTGGTGCCACATAAAAAGCATTCAGTCCACACTGTAAAGTGGTTGGCATTTGGAAGGACATCAAGCTGTAAAAATCATGCCAAAACTAACTCCACCTATGCTAGTGCTGCATAAAAAGCACTGAGTCCACTCTGCAGAGTGGTTGGTACTAGGAAGGGTATCCATCTGTAAAAAAACCTGCCAAAACAGACGCAGTAACCTGGGGTAGTGTTTTACCTGGCCGGCTCCTGTCAACCATCCTACCCATGCATGTTTGGAAGATGGACATTAAATGATGATGATGATGATGATGATGAGGGTTACTATTAGTCATTATTCATCAATTTTTTTCTCTAAATTATTTAAAATTTTTTTTATTTTCAGAATGATTCCAGCATGGATGAAAATGGAGTTGCATATGCTATTCTACCTCTTGCAACCTCTTTCTGTCGAGTAAGTGAATTTAAGTTCATAGGAATCCTTTTAAAATCTAGAGTAATGGTGCTTAAGGAACTCGCTACAAATTTAGAAGTAAACAAGTAAAAACATAAGCAAACCAACAACTACAATAGTTTATATTTTTACCGTGTATTTCAATAGTTCAGGCTTAAAAGCACAGATCAAATTAATGATGTTACAATTTAAAATTCTAATATTGCAGGCAGGTAGTATTAAATCATGTGGATGAATGCCTGCATTATTGATGGAACATTGTCCAGCTCCTAGACTTATTTCCTTCTCAGTGTTTCCCTTGCATATTCAATCCCTCTCTACAGATTACATCAGTTATTTTATTACTAAAGTGTGGCAGTTTAAAAAAAAAGGAAATGTCATTAGAGGTGTGAATGTCTGTGACGTTATCAAGATGGTGTCTGGCAAAGGATGCTGGGTAACTGGTGTCTATTAAGAATTTTTGGAGAGATGTCAACAGTTAGTATCAAAGTCACAGAAGAAATATTGAAGATTTAAAGATTAAAGGAGCTATCCTGGTTAATATGGCATGAGACATTGTTAGTCAGAGTAATTGCAGTTACTAAACCCCTTGCAGATGGAAAGCGGTATTGACCACATTGAAACACTGTGTGTGTGAGCTGTGCAGTGTCTCATTGTGTGCAGTACTGTGTTTTCAAATATACCATAATGAGAAGAATCTGTAAATATACTGTAAAATTCCTTGTATGAAAAATTATGTAGTTACTGAATGGCCTAATACTGGTACACAGCACAGACTGTCAGTACTAAATCTGTCTGCAAGAGGCTAATGGTTATTATATGGTATTATGTCAAACATTGTAGTCATATCCTGAACTGTAGCAGACATCTTGCTAATGACACAATCTTAGACTTATAAGTTTCCATTAAAATCAAATCAATAAATTGGATCAAAGCTGTCAGCAGATTCATTGGTAAGAGAGATAAAATATCTGATTCTATTAATGGAAATTTATATCAATGAAATCTGAACTCAAATGCCTACATTCTGGAGACAGTCAGACACACTACTGATTCTGCCCTATCATAAAGTAATACTACTAATAATAATTCTTTCTGATTTTGGCACAAGCCCAGTGGTTTTAGGGGAAGGGCTCAGTCAATTACATTTACTCCAGTACTTGACCAGTACTTTATTTTTTATTGATCCCCAAAGGCCAAGTTGACTTTGGCAGGATTTGAACGTAAAACATATCCCACATTCTAAAAATTCTGCCAGTTTGTCACTGTCAATAATGATAATAATAATAATAAATCTTCCTACTGTAGGCACAATGCTAAAAGTTTTGGAGGATTAGGAGCTAGTTGATGACTTTAACCCCAGTACTTGACTGGCACTTATTTCATCGACCATGAAAGAATGAAAGGCAAAGTTGACCTCGGCAGAGTTTGAACTCAGAACATAAAGACAAACAAAATGCTGCTTAGCATTTTGCCTTCCATGCTAGTGGTTCTATCAGTTCACCACCTTAATAATAATAATAATAATAATAATAATAATAATAATAATCCTTTCTAATATAGACACAAGACCTGTAATTTTGTAAGAGAAGGGTAGTTGATTATATCAATTCCAGTGCTCAACTAGTACTTATATTATTGACTCTGAAAGGATAAAAAGCAAAGTTGACCTTGGCAGAGTTTGAATTCAGAATGTAAATTTGCCTGGCATGTAAATGGTTCTGCTAGGTTGCCACCTTTATTGTTGCCTCCACCTTAGCGAAGGAAGAGGTATTGTTTCTCAGTTGTGTTTGATTGTTTGTTTGTTTGTTTGTCCTTGGACAAGATATCTCAAGAACCACTGGATGGATTCAGATGAAGCTTCTAAGAATATTTGGCCTCATGACTGGCATGAACTGATTAGATTTGGGGATTGATCCAGTACCAGACAAGGATTCTGGATTATTTTTCCTGTCTTTTTTTACTTAATTTTTGAGAGCGGTTGGGTTCATTTTTAGTATTCTCATTTGTGAGAGCAGTTGAGTTTATTTCAGATATTCTCATTTTAAAAATCATCTCTGACTAATCATTGAGAGGACATTGGTGTTGCTTTGGCAGAGGTTTATGCTCTCTGAGTGTTATTATTATTATTATTATGATGGATGTATTGGGTTTCATATATTTGTACCCCAGTGTCACTTTGATGGCATGTTATGCTCTCTCACTGAATAATAATAACAATAAAAATAATAAAAATAAAATGAAATACCTCATGATGTAAAAAAAAACTCTCAAAATATGCTGAATTAAATGTAGAACTATTAAGAATGTGGGAATATCTAGCAGGAAAAGTGAAAGTTGTACCAGTTATCAGAGCATTAGGTTCCTGCAAAAATTATCATACCACCTGAACTGGCTATCAAAACAGATGTCTGAGCACTCTGAAATTATGTGTTCTTTGGAACAGTTAATATTTTCAAGGTCTAAGGCCTTTGAAAAAAGAAAAAAAAGAAAGACAAATACCAGTCGTTTAGATCTACACTGTGCAATGAAGAAATAACTATTGCAGTAGTAGTAGTAGTGTGAAATAGATCTGTGTAATGATTGCTTAATTTTATTTGTTGTTTTCAGTAATTAATGAATTTCCTAATTTATTTTCAATATGGAGTGAAAGTGTTGTGATTTAAAACTAGCAAAATAAAATGCATATTTCCAGAAATTGTGCACTGGTGTAATTCAGTTTGCGTACACTTGTGTACAAGAACATGCAGTGTGGAGAAACAATCAGTTCTGGGAAGCTTCATTTTATCTTGATGTCCAAAAAGAAATCCGTCAACTCTATTTGCCTCACTATGAAGAACATTTTGTTGCTGAAAACACACGGGAAGAGGCAAAGAATTCAAGTTATGGCCGAGATTCGGTAGGTATGAATTTTTGACACTTGGTTTGTACTTGTTTTAGCTTTTGATTATTAATATTTAATAACTAAAAAACAATGTTGTTTATATTTAGTAACTAAAATGCAATGATGTTATTTATATTTACATCAGTAGCACCTATACCGGTTGCATGTAAAAAACACCCACTACACTCTTGGAGTGGTTGGCGTTAGGAAGGGCATCCAGCCCTAGAAATCATGCCAAATCAGATTGGAACCTGATGCAGCTCCCTGGTTTACCAGTTTTCAGTCAAACTGTCCAACCCATGCCAGCATGGAAAATGGATGTTAAATGACAATGATGAATAATTAAAATACAATATTTTTTTTACTTTCAACAACTATACTACAACAATATTGTTTATATTTAATTACTAGGCACAGGAGTGGCTGTGTGGTAAGTAGCTTGCTTACCAACCACATGGTTCCGGGTTCATTCCCACTGCGTGGCACCTTGGACAGGTGTCTTCTGCTATAGCCTCGGGCTGACCAAAGCCTTGTGAGTGGATTTGGTAGATGGAAACTGAAAGAAACCCGTCGTATATATGTATATATATATATGTATGTGTGTATATATGTTTATGTCTGTGTTTGTCCACCCAGCATTGCTTGACAACTGATGGTGGTGTGTTTACGTCCCCATAACTTAGTGGTTCAGCAAAAGAGATTGATAGAATAAGTACTAGGCTTCCAAAGAATATGTCCTGGGGTCGATTTGCTCAACTAAAGGGCAGTGCTCCAGTATGGCCACAAAAGAGTACTAAAACACAATGATATTGTTAATATTTAATAACTATAGTTTAGTTGTTGATAAGTAACATAAAAATATTGC
>NC_142932.1:64967611-64970111 GCF_046866305.1 Octopus bimaculoides | reverse complement strand
CTTGATACGGAAATACACCTGCGAATTCAAAGGGCAGCAAAAACATTTGGTGGCTTGGAGTCGCGCGTCTGGCGCAAGCAACATATAAATAACAATACAAAGCTGGCTCTTTACAAATCATTTGTCTTAACATCCCTATTGTATTCCTGTGAAACTTGGACTTGTTATGAAAGGCATTTTAAACTGTTAGAACAATTCCATCAAAAATGCCTTCGTCATATTTTAAAAATTAAATGGAATTCTTTTACTCCAAACACAGATATCCTTGCATCTGCAGGCATCCCCTCAATTAAAACTATGATTTTAAGGAACCAATTGAGATGGTGTGGCCATATTGTTCGAATGGCAGATGAACGCAAGCCGAAACAGCTGTTTTATGGTGAGCTTGCAGAGGGGAAACACTATTGGCATAAACCTAAAAAAAAGTTTAAGGACAGCATAAGGACTACTATGAAATCACTTGGAATGGTTCTAGAAGATATAGAAGCCCTTGCTTCAGATCGAGTTGGATGGTGAACAAAAGTGTGGAATGGAATGAAAGCGTTTGAAGAGGCCAGAATAACACAAGCAAGACTCAAAAGATATTTAAGGAAGAATGTAAAGATTGAGAAGGTGAATGACAAGGACCTTTTTGTGTGCACAGTCTGTGACAGATCATGCTTGTCTTTGGCTGGTCTCAAATCTCACCTGCGAATGCATGGAAAACAAACTTCAACCAACTATTCTGACTATATGTCTATGCACACATTTGAATGTGGTGTATGCCAGAAGGTTTGCAAATCCAATGGCGGTCTTAAAAGACATGTTAAGATCCACAATGAGCAGAACTTACTTGCAGGTACTGGTAGTTCAAATCAGAGGGGCAATCTGTGTGGGTGTTTTTTCAGAACATTGTCTGGTTTAAAAAGCCACATCAAACGCCATGAAGGAGCTAAGATGTAGGTACAGGAGGTGGTCAAACTCTGTGTAAGGAGTAGACAACCACCATATATGTATTAACACATTAAAATCAAATCAAATAAAATAAAATATACGCTGCATTCAAAATAAAATAAAATTACAATAGCATATACGCATACTTGTCTTTCTTTTTCTCTTTCTTTTTTCCTTTCCTTCCTCATGACAACCACACTTTCTATATTGATGACGTTATTATAGATACGTTACTCTTTATCCCTCTACTCCATAGCTTAAGATACAATCTTTGTTACCAGCGCATAAGTTTTTTCGTGTGCAAACTTAAATGCGTGTGTATGTATATGTGTATAAATTTGTATTCATGTATATATTTGTGCCTTGCATCTGTGTATTTTGATGTATATATATATATATATATATATATGTATATATATATGTTGTGGATACCCTAGTATGCATATATGCTATTGTAATTTTATTTTATTTTGAATGCAGCGTATATTTTATTTTATTTGATTTGATTTTAATGTGTTAATTCGAATATAATTAATTATTTACAATATGTATTTTGAGCCCATTTTTCTATTTAAGGTTTTCTTCGATATTTTTTAAAAATAGGACGAATCTATATTAAATTCATTTGCTTTGTTCATTACGCATCCATGACCGTTATTTAAAACGACCAATCAAACGGATCGATGTGTTTTAAATTTTATATCACTTTTGATTGCATTGTTATTCCTTTCCCATTTCTAACAAAACTGTCCGATGAATGGGAACGTGAAACTCAGAGTAACAGTCTTTTGTTATATTTCTGCTGCTTTTAAATAAAGTATATATATATATATATATATATATATATATATATATATATGTATATATATATATATATACCACAAATATGGAAATTTATTATCTAATTCCTGCTGAAATTATTTGTTGGTAACTGGTTGGAAGTTTTATAGTCTCTTGCTTTTATGACATTACGTTTACTCAGAATTGGAAAGAGGAGGCAACAGTAATTTGTTTGTGATTGATAGTATAGTTATTTAGGAGGTAATAATGTCACTCTTCAAATGTATCAGGGAGAGCTAAATGTGTATAATTATAGAATCAAATATCTCAAATCCATAGCTTACTACTTGCAGGCACATTCAGTTAAATTTTAATTTGGAAGATGTCAGCCAAGCTTCTTGTGTGACTTGAGATATATGTTAATATTTCAGCCTTGCCGAAAGTGATAGTCTTGATGCTGAAAGTGGATTTGATGAGAGTGAAGCCTCTGATGTTGGTGCCAATGCCATTCGTTTTGTAACTCGATTTGTTGACAAAGTGTGCAGTGAAAGCAGTGTAACTCAAGAACACCTTAAATCACTTCATCAAATGATTCCAGGTGAATATTTTACAACACTTTTCTCTTCACTTCACATATTTAATGAATTTCTTCTGTTGCCGAAACACACTCCTAAATGTTCATTTCCTTTCAGGTGTGGTTGCCATGCACATTGAAACACTGGAGTCAATTCATAGAGAAAGCAAGCGCCTTCCCCCTATTCAGAAGGTTAGTCACCAAATTTTTCTA
>NC_142932.1:64619889-64687389 GCF_046866305.1 Octopus bimaculoides | reverse complement strand
AAAAATAAAAGTATGAATGTAGAGATCCTGTGTTGCAGTTTAAATAAAATGACCTAATCAGCTTTCGCTGTCATAACTGCTTAGAGGAAAAAGAAAGTAGGAGAAAGGAAGAACTGCTCAGACAAGTAGTTTTATGTTCGTGCATACTCATACAGATGGACAGACACACACACACACACATATATATATATATATATATACATACATATGTTATTTTGCCAACATGGTTTACATATAGAAGTACAAAGTACATAAGGAATTAGAGGATGAACAGAAGTTTAATCTTACAGCTGTTACGGCCTAGTTTTGGCAGGCCCCATTCTATCCGAATATTCCTTTCCGGAGTGATTATCGGATGACATTCTGAAATGGGGTTACATGCCCGAACCTCTAGGCCTCTTCAGAGATTCACAAAGGGTTACATACAGATGTAGAGCAGGAGGTAAAAACAGAGGTGTGGTAGAGACCAGAAGAAAAACAACAGCAAAAATAAGATAGAAATAAAAATAATAATAATAGACTACGGCAGCGGTACTGGAAATTAATAATTATCGCCAAGCCAACATGGCAGTCCCGGCAAGGGGAAACTGCTGACCTCCCCTGTTCGAAGGTTATAAAGGACACAGGTTTCGTGTGTCACATAGCTAGCTAGAGGCGATGGCTTCTTGGAGCTAATTCACGGCAGCTTTCGTCCTAATTTTGGGACTGCCATGTTGGCTTGGCGATAACTATTAATTTCCAGTACCGCTGCCGTAGTCTCCTTTAGAGAGACTTAGAAATATTAATAACTCTCTCTCTATATATATATATATATACTCTTACTCTTTACTCTTTTACTTGTTTCAGTCATTTGACTGTGGTCATGCTGGAGCACCACCTTTAGTCAAGCAAATCGACCCCAGAACTTATTGTTTGTAAGCCTAGTACTTATTCTATCGGTCTCTTTTGCCAAACCGCTAAGTTACGGGGATGTAAACACACATCGGTTGTCAAGCGATGTTGGGGGGGGGGACAAACACAGACACACAAACATATACACACACACATCATCATCATCATCATCATCGTTTAACGTCCGCTTTCCATGCTAGCATGGGTTGGACGATTTGACTGAGGACTGGTGAAACCGGATGGCAACACCAGGCTTCAATCTGATTTGGCAGAGTTTCTACAGCTGGATGCCCTTCCTAACGCCAACCACTCAGAGAGTGAAGTGGGTGCTTTTACGTGTCACCCGCACAAGAGCCAGTCCAGGGGCACTGGCAACGATCTCGCTCGAAAATCCTACGAAGGCCAGTCAGGCGGTACTGGCAACGGCCACGCTCAAAACAGTGTATTTTATGTGCCACCCGCACGAGAGCCAGTCCAGGGGCACTGGCAACGATCTCGCTCGAAAATCCTTACACATATCACGGGCACAAGTGCCAGAAAGGCGACGCTGGGCACAGGTGCTATCCCAATTTCGCTTTCACTTGCCCCAATAAGTCTTCGCAAGCTGAGTTTCGTGTCCAATGAAGGAGACGACGTTGGCACGGGTGCCAGTCGTCAAATTTAGTTCGATTTCCCTTGCCTCAACAAGTCTTCGCAAGCGGAGTTTAGTGTCCAGTGTAGGAAAGGTACGCATAAGTGGGCTGGCTACACCTCTGGCAGAGGCCTTGGATTTAGGTCTCACTTGGCTTGCCGGGTCTTCTCACGCACAGCACATTTCCAAAGGTCTTGGTCAGAAGTCATCGCCTCGGTGAGGCCCAATGTTCGAAGGTCTTGCCTCACCACCTCAGCCGAGGTCTTCCTGGGCCTATCTCTTCCACGGGTTCCCTCAACTGTTAGGGTGTGGCACTTTTTCACGCAGCTATCCTTGTCCATTCTCACCACATGTCCATACCAGCGTAATCGTCTCTCTTGCACACCACAGCTGATGCTTCTTATGTTCAGCTTTTCTCTCAAGATACTTACACTCTGTCGGGTATGCACACTGACATTACACATCCAGCGGAGCATACTGGCTTCATTCCTTATGAGTTTACGCATGTCCTCAGCAGTCACAGCCCATGTTTCACTGCCATGTAGCATGGCTGTTCGTACACATGCGTCATACAGTCTGCCTTTTACTCTGAGTGAGAGTCCCTTTGTCGCCAGCAGAGGTAAGAGCTCTCTGAACTTTGTCCAGGCTATTCTTATTCTAGCAGCTACACTTTCAGCGCACCCTCTCTCACTACTAACTTGGTCACCCAGATCGCGGAAGCTATCAACTACCTCTAGTTTTTCTCCCTGGAATGAGACAGAAGTTGTTTCCTGTTTGTTTATAGTGTTTATTGCACCTGAACATCTGCCACATACAAAAACTAACTTCCTAGTTAACCTGCCTTTGATATTGCTGCACCTCTTATGTGTCCATAGCTTGCATTGGGTACATCTTATAGAGTTACTACCTACTCTTTTTCTAGATACTGAGCAGGGCTATCTACCTGAAGGGGTTTGTGTTATGACTGGCTTCTTTCAGTTTCCATCTACCAAATCCGCTCACAAGGCTTTGGTTGGCCCGAGGCTATAGTAGAAGACACTTGCCCAAGGTGCCACGCAGTGGGACTGAACCCAGAACTATGTGGTTGGTAAGCATGCTACTTATCACACAGCCACACTTGCAGCTTTATCAAATAACTATATCACTATATCAAATATATATATATAATTCAATTATTATATAAAAAGATAAAATTGTTAAAAATTTTATCAGTGGCCAGCATATAAAAAAAACAGAGCTATTAAGGTGAAATCATAAATACAATTATAATTAAGGGCATAGAAATCATTTAACCACATTAAATATCATCACTATTATTATTACACACATGTTGAAAAGCGAGGGAGCAAGTTAATGGAAATTCATAAAATTGAGCTATCTCTGGATTGGACTAATTTCTGGATTGACCCATGGGTTTTTCCTTCGTCAGTAGAGAATACCGGGAAATAAATAAAATACTTATATATATCCACAGAAAAGCAGACGCAATGTCATGAATGCATATAAGTAGCTTGCTTACCAACCACATGGTTCCGGGTTCAGTCCCACTGCGTGGTACCTTGGGCAAGTGTCTTCTACTATAGCCTCGGGCCGACCAAAGCCTTGTGAGTGGATTTGGTAGACGGAAATTGAAAGAAGCCCATCGTATATATGTATATATATATATGTATATATGTATGTGTGTTTGTGTGTCTGTATTTGTCCCCCCACCATCGCTTGACAACCGATGCTGGTGTGTTTACATCCCCGTAACTTAGCGGTTCGGCAAAAAGAGACCGATAGAATAAGTACTAGGCTTACATAAGAATAAGTCCTGGGGTCGATTTCCTCGACTAAAGGCGGTGCTCCAGCATGGCCGCAGTCAAATGACTGAAACAAGTAAAAGAGTAAGAGTAAAAGAGTAAGTACCCCCAAAATATCTATATCAAATTCCATAGCAAGCTTCGACACATGTGTAGCCAGTTAAGAATAGCACGTAAGTGGCTAAACTGTCCCAAAGTGAATGAGAATTAATTCAATTATAATGTAAAAGGATAAAATTGTTAAAAATTTTATCAGTGGCCAGCATATAGGTCTGTTTAATGTATTGTCTGTTGTTAGTTTTCTCCAACTCATAGTTGGTTCTTATGTATCTAGGTTTGGTTTGTCTATTCTTATGGTTTGGGATTCTATTATCTAGGTTATTAACTTTATGTGTGTGGTTAGTATTGTGTTTGGTATGGCTATTATAATGATACGTACTATTACTCATTAAATTATTATTATTATTACTACTCTTTCATCCTTTCGGGGTTGATAAATCAAGTATCTGTTGAGCACTGGGGTCGATGTAATTGACTGTCCCCCTCCCCCAAATTTCAGGCCTTGTGCCTATAGTAGAAAGGATTATTATTATTATTATTATTATTATTATTATTATTATTACTACTACTACTAGTAGTAGTAATAATTTCTTGAACAGCAAAAACTCTTCTTCATTCCTAAAGTTCAATATAAATAATTACTATTCATCTATTTCCCCCAAACTTCTAAATCAAGCCCTCCTTCTAGCCAGGCATCTAACTAATCTCACCCCACTAGAAATTAACATAATTCTTAATGCCTAAAAGACTCTCATTTCTTTTGAGGACAAACTCTGGTGCCAGGCCAACCACTATAACACTGTTGCTGGCACTCCGTCACTTACGACGTCGAGAGTCGTAAGTTGATCCGATCAACGGAACAGCTTGCTCGTGAAATTAATGTGCAAGTGGCTGAGCACTCCACAGACACGTGTACCCTTAACGTAGTTCTCAGGGATATTCAGCATGACACAGTGTGACAAGGCTGACCCTTTGAATTACAGGCACAACAGAAACAGGAAGTAAGAGTGAGAGAAAGTTGTGGTGAAAGAGTACAGCAGGGTTCACCACCATCCCCTGCCGGTGCCTTGTGGAGCTTTAGGGGTTTTCGCTCAATAAACACTCACAACGCCTGGTCTGGGAATTGAAACTGCGAGTCCGCTGCCCTAACCACTGGGCCATTGCGCCTCCACACTATAACAGTAACAATAACTATATCAAATTCTTTGACATTTCTATGGGATCATCCAACTCTGCCCAAGTCACAGACCTCATTGGAATATACTTACTCCATCAGCTCTGAACACACTTCCCTAATATCAAGGGAGGTCAATACAGAGATGACGCTTTGTTAGTCACCAAGGGCATTAATAAATCTTCTTTTGAACAAATTAGGAAAGCAGTACACAGATTCTTCTCTAACCTCAACTTATCCATTACTTTTGAAAATTCCCTTAAAACTGTTAATTTTTTAGATGTTACTTTAAACTTAGAAACCTCCCAATACTCCCCATGTCATAAACCCAACCAGTATCTTAAGTATTTAAACATTAATTCCAATCACCACAAATCAACCTTTGATTATATAGTTAAAGGTATTTTGATTCATATATCTAACCTCTCAGTCATTGAAGAAATATTCAATAACCACGCCCCACATTACAACCAAGCACTCGCTGCCAGCAGCTTCTCCCAACAAATAAAATACAACTCTTATACTAGGCTCAGACAACATATATCTCAAGTCATATCACTACGACATGCTATCAATCATCATCATAACAAACTACATGTGCACTATACTAGAACCCTGGGAGAACACAGATTAAGACAGCTTAGACCCCACATGCACACATATAACACTAGGTAAAAATCTAAATTGCTAACAATAACAGGCCCTATAACCCACCTCTAATTTCTAAAATATAGATTATACTGCCCCTAAGCAACCAAAAAAAAAATGTGGATGCTCTATTCTATGGTACCCTCCTCCCTTCTCATTAAATGTTGAGAACTTAGCCAAATCCTTTTTTAATATATTAGACTCCAACTTCCCTTGTCAACATAAATATTATTCCATCTTTAATAGATTTACTTTAAAGCTATCCTACTTTCCCCACCCAACTTTGAGTCTATTATAACAACCTCTAATAGACGAAGACTTTCTCTATATTATTAAGATATAAACCAAAACAACTCTGACTACACAAGCGCCCAACACATACTCAAGCGCTCCAATATCGAACCTAATACTTTAGACCATAACGAAAACCCAACCAATCCTAGTAACATTAACCAGAATGCTAGTACCCTGACCTCCACCACAAATACCTATATGATAGAAATAATAATAATAATAATAATAAGAGCAATAATAATGATAATAACATAGACCAATCTACCCCATACCTAACCTCTCTCTAGAAAGTTTTACTTCCTCCATTCCTAAAAAAAAAATCCCCACAATGCACTACCATGTAACTGCCACCCTGGGGCCATTTGACCTCTACAATCCTGTTGCAGAAGGTCTAACATAATTTACGAATGCACCATCCTCAACACGCTACACAATTCTACAGTGATATATATATAGGGTCAACTATAAACTTTAAACAGAGATAAGCTGCACATCTTAATTCTTTTAGATATGAGAAACACAGTAAATCCACAACCCTTGCCAGTGACATAATTCTTCATTATTACTAAATAAGTATAATGAAGCCCTGATGAGGTACATGCAACCACCATTTATTTCATACCTTCAAATTTTACCAAGATCTAAATACAACCTAAATCACCACACAGTACATATACCGAATACCCCAAAATAAGCTTGAACAACCTTATTTGACTTTCCAATTTCACACACATATATATAAATATATGTATAGATGCCAGACCAGCAAGGGGAAGCAGCTGACCTCCCCTGTTCGAAGGTTATAATGGACACAGGTTCGTGTGCCACATAGAGGCGATGGCCTCTTGGAGCTAATCTAATGGCAGCATTTGTCCTATTTTTCTGGACTGCCATGTTAGCTTGGCGATAATTATTAATATCCAGTACCGTTGCCGTAGTCTCCTTTAGAGAGACTTAGAAATATTGATATTTCTATTTTTGAAAACCAGTGGATGTATTCCACTGAACTTAGGTAAATAATCCTTCAAACAGACGGTCAGTAGCAACACCTGCCTGGTTCGGCTGCTCTACATTGATAAGGGACAATTACCCTGAAACTATCTGTAGATGACAGACCAGCAAGGGGAAGTGGCTGACACCACCTGTTTGAAGGTTGTATTGGACACAGGTTCGTGTGTCACATAGCTAGCTAGAGGCGATGGCCTCTTGGAGCTGATCTAACAGCAACATTCGTTCTATTTTTCTGGACTGACATGTTAGCTTGGCGATAACTATTAATATCCAGTACTGCTTCTGTAGTCTCCTTTAGAGAGACTTAGAAATATTAATATTTCTATATATATATATACATACATTCCTGTCTCCTCATGGCTCTATTGTTTTGGCTCAACAGACCTGACTGTTTGTTTTTACTATCTTGTTCTCACTGTCCTGTTCTTGTTAACACTTTCACCCTCCACAAAAAATCCCAAATTTTATTTAATTTGCTTTGCGGGAAGGACTGTTTCAACGAAGTCGCATATTGTCCTTGCCTTCAAAACGTGGAGTATATGAAACAGGGACAACTATGTTTTCGTTTTTATGTTTTCGCTTCTCATTGTGTTTAACGTTTTTTTTATGTCCTGTACCCATATATGCCTGTATGTACATATATGTATGGATATATGCATATATTTATATATTATTTATATTATTATATACATACACACACACACACACACACATATATATATATATATATATATATATATATATATATATATATATATATATATATATATATATAGAGAGAGAGAGAGAGAGAGAGAGAGAGAGAGAGAAATTAAGGTACTCAGAAATCTGGATGTTTGTACATTTACAGATTTTTATTAATGTCCCATATTAAATAAATATATATATGTAGTGAAACTACCTCCCGCCATTAGATACAAACTACTATCGCCATTACATACAATCTTCTCATTTAAATATAAATAAATGCGAGCGTAGTAGAGAACCCATTCCTTGTCCATCACGTGACTGATCATTATTCGAATCGGCAACTTCTTCGAACCTTTCCCGCCAGAACGCAAACTGACCAATCACGGCCCCTAATAAGGTCACGTGATAGAGTATATTTCTACCATTTGGTGAGCCAATAATTTGTTATAAATAGCTTTATCTCGGCAGCCAAATTTGTCTCGGTCCAGTTTCTCTTTGAGAACTGTTCCGTGTACCACACGACAGCAGCAGCAGCCAGCGACCACTTCAGCAGCTTCGTCCAGCCACGATGACCTCCGCCGTCGCCACATCAGCAACAAGAGTCTACTACTACTATCCAGCATCATCATCATGACCAACACGATTCTACGAGCATCTACCAAGCAGCCTCTACGCTACCAGCGTCAACACGAATTACTATGTACACCAAACCAAACCTCCGCGGCACATCTCTCTCTTCGATTCTGTTAGGTGACTCAGCTTCACCACGGTAAATAAACAGACAAGAGTTCTTAAACAGACAAGAAATTCTCAGCCAGCGATGAACATCTGTATAACAAGAATCACGGCCCGGCATCGATGCCACGACATCACAACTAGTGATCAGCACTGCCACACTCAGCCTCTCCTCACTTTCACATACAGAACTTTTCCTATAGTGTACTAACGATCTGGTATAATTGCTCACGTGTTATTGACTCTCTTTCTATCTGCTGTAAACACTCATACACACATGTATCACTCACATACACACTTTTCTTTGTATGACGGCCTGTCTTTGATTATGTTATTATATGTCGCATTCACACTCTCACACAGACATACATCTTTAACGCTATAATAAATATCTCTGTTATTCATCTAATACGGTTGTGGTCTTTCATTACTGGTCATCTATGTTATCGTCGTATAACATTATGTATATCATCCATTGATATATATATTTATATGTTCGACCGTGTGACGCGTTTAAATAAAAGGAGTCCTTTGTGTTTCCATTCGTCACCATTTCTCCTTTTATGAGTTCGCACGGTCGTCCCTAACAATTGGTGACCCCCGACGTTGATTCGTTCACGCAGCCCTTCTGATCTGTACAGCCAACGCGAGCCTGTTCACACAGTTTCCCTTACAATTGGCTAGGTATTTCTCCTGCAGCTGTCTTACCAGAAATATAGCATCAATGGTGCTTTTCCCAGGCACGAACCCAAACTGCATCACAGCTAAACTGACTCGCTTCCTAAGCAGTTGAACTATGACCCTCTCCGTGACTTTCATTACCTGATCTAAAAGCTTGATACTTCTGTAATTATTTGTGTCTAAAGCGTCACCTTTACCTTTGTAGCAATTGACTATGGTGCTGCTACACCATTCATTGGGTATGACTTCTTCGTGTATCACCTGGTTCGTAATACGGGTGACTAGGCTATAGCCGACACTGCCAGATATTTTGAGCATCTCTGCAGTGATTCCTGATGGGCCGGGGGCTTTCCCTGTCTTCATACTCTTAATTGCTTTATCTACCATGGTACTGTCAACTCGGATAGCTGGTCCCTCTGTTGGGTCGACATACGGCAAACTCTCTTTCTCCCATTTATTCTCTTTATTAAGCAATCTATCGTAGTGGCATCTCCAGACCTCTTTCTTTGCAGCCTCACTGTAATATATATACAAACTATGTCAATTTAATCCCAAGCAACACCAGGTATCTCTGCTAGTCTATCTATATATATTGGGTCATCCCATAAGTAATGCAGTTACAATTGCATGAACTAAAAGTCAGAGGGGAACAGGATATACTACATACATCAACTTGCTATAAAAGCAGGTACTAATTTTACCTCGTCCTTATTTTTCGTGCAAGTTTCGAAGAGTGCAATTTGATTTTAACAGTTACTTTTTCATAGCTATAATAGAAGTGATAAAGGAGCATATATGGCATATTTTGCTTTATGAGTTCAATAAAGGCAACAACACAATGGAAAGTGTGAGGAATATTAATGCAGTATATGGAGATCAGACAATAAGCGTAAGCCAGTCTCAACTGTGGTTCCAGAAATTCTGAGCCAGAAACTACAGCCTAGAAGATGAGCCTCATTCTGGAAGATCTTTAGAGCTCAATGAGGACGTACTGCAAACCTGGTGGAACAAAATCCCATCATAGCTGTTAAGGAACTAGCAGTAGTCATTCAAGTCAGCGTTAGAAGAAAAATGACTCTCTTTGGTTTCAAGAAGAAAGGTGTTCATCCATTAGGATAATGCTCGGCCACATGCAGCGAGGATGACATTCCAAAGCCTTGAGCAGTTTGAATGGGAGACAATGCCCCACCCATCATATTTGCTGGATGTTGCAGATAAGAAAAAATTTACCAATGTTCTGCGCCATGAGGACCAAAGACTTGAGGTATTTCGTGTTGCAAGACAGTGTGTGAGAGAGAATCGTGATGTCGTGGGAGAGAAATGTGTTCGCATGGATGATGGTACGCTTGCACTAAACGAGGCTGCAAAGAGAGAGGTTTGGAGACGCCACTATGAAAGGTTGATCAATAAAGAGAATGAATGGGAGAAAGAGAGTCTGCCGAATGTCTACCCAACAGAGGGCCCAGCTATCCGAATTGACAGTACCTTGGTAGATAAAACAATTAAGAGTATGAAGACAGGGAAAGCCCCCAGCCCATCAGGAATCACTGCAGAGATGCTCAAAATATCTGGCAGTGTTGGCTATAGCCTAGTCGCCCGTATTGTTAACTAGGTGATATACGAAGGAGTCATACCCAACGACCGGTGTAGCAGCACCATAATCAACTGCTACAAAGGTAAAGGTGACGCTTTAGATACAAATAATTACAGAGGTATCAAGTTGTTGGATTAGGTAATGAAAGTCATGGAGAGGGTCATAGCCCAACTAATTAGGGAGAGAGTCAGTTTGGATGAGATACAGTTTGGGTTCGTGCCAAGGAAAAGCACTACTGATGCTATATTTCTGGTAAGACAGCTGCAGGAGAAATACCTAGCCAAGGATAAACCTCTGTGCCTGGCTTTCGTTGACATGGAGGAAGCCTTTGACAGGGTCCCCCAATCCCTTATCTGGTGGTCAATGAGGAATCTTGGGATAGACGAATGGTTAATGAGAGCTGTGCGAGCCATGTACAGAGACACTGTCAGTAAGGTGAGGGTTGGCAACGAGTACAGTGAAGAATGCCGGGTAGAGGTAGGGGTAGGTATCAGAAAAAATAGAGATATTCCTATTTTTGCTCCTGTTCTCTTCTACTTCTCTACTAGAAACGTTTACTTTGGAATTTACTTCTATTGAGAAAAAAAAATCGTGTGCATGTTATTTTTAACGAAAGTTTTCTTATGACGGCTTCTCTTCACTGTCTAGAAATCTACGGATGCACATTTGTATATTCGGATTCTACATAGTAAATACTATATGCATAGAAAATTTCATTAAAAAATATTCATTTTTCTGAAAGTTATGACCTCCCAAAGTCTGCGGGGTAAAACCCTGTAGTTATGCCAAAAGATGTACATTTTCCTGAAAGTTATGAAGGAAAAAATCGGATCATGTGAATTTTCCAAAAGTTCTCACCCCACCTCTTTGGAAAAAATATTTTAAAAGATTTTACCCACTAATTTTTTTATAATGGTAATCTATGCCGTTTGAAAGGTATTTATATAAAATTTCATCTAAAAGAATCTATTTTCCTAAAAGTTATGAGGGAAAAACTCGGATCTTTTAAATTTTCTGAAGACCTCTCCCCACTAAACACCCGTTGCTTTGCGCACATTTTTGTTTTCATGTTCGTTTCATATACATTGTTTTTATACCCGTTGCACTATTTCTTTTTTGTTTTCGTTTCCGGGCAATTTTGTAAACATTAACCAAAGATTGACTTGGAATCCGACAGCGAAACGAATAACCGATTGTTAAGCACCAAAGATTATCCAGATATTTTATTAACAAACCTCAATTACAATCGGATCAAAGTTGACGAAAAATTTCTTGGAGAAAAAAAAAACCCCCCAAAAAACCTGTCACTTTACTATGTTTCGGATTCTCAACTTCAAGGACAACAACTAACCTGACGAATTTTATTTCTAAAGCTGATGTAGAAGTACAAAACGACGATGCAATACTTGCAAGGTAATGATTTCAAACAGGTACGGAGAAAATAACTAAAAATCAGAAGTCTATAAATAAGCTACTTAAAATATTATTTATTTAATGACTGTATTATCTATAGTATGTTATTCTAACGTATTTTCCCGTGACTAGCCTAAATTTTTTGTCTGTGATTTCGTTTCGTTCCAGTTTATTTTCAATCCACATTATTTTCCCCATGTTACACCGCTTTTTAAGTTTCCCGCCAAATTTGTTCTGTTTCCTTGTTTTTTTTGGTAAGTGTTTCATTCATTTTAAAATCTCGTTCCAAGTAAATATTTCAACTATTAATATTGCTCTGCCGAGTTGTTTTTTAATTTTCAGTTTTCCTTTAAATTTTGTGAAGTAAATTATTACCGGCGGAATTCTGGAGGCAAGAACAAAAAAACAAAACAAAATTGCGTGTGATTTAAGAGTGATGTAGCTGTTGATTTTAGTACATCTCACGACTACCTCGCATCATATCTTCCTCGTTTCTTTGTCACTTTGACGTGTATTGTTGATTTTCAATATTTTCGACGAAATTCCGGTTTAAGTACCCCATATAATTCCTGTAGCAGAATTCTGGTTTAAGCACCTCGTATAACCCCTCAAAATTTTTGTTAATCTGTGTTTTGTACACGCGAATTATATTTAAAAAATTGGTAATTTTTCAGATTAACACCCGCACGATCTTCACTAGGGTGTTACGGTTAGGGTTTTAGGGTTAGTGTTAGTGTTTAGGGTTAGGGACGGAATTCCCTAACCCAAACCCTAAAACCCTAACACTAACACTCTAGTGAAGATCGTGTGGGTGTTAATCTGAAAAAATACCAAAAAATTAACCAAAATTATTTTTGATGTGTGATTTAAGGGCGATTTAGAGACGGAGGTAAAGGACATGGACCACACCCACTTCGGTTATTTTTTTTCTGCAGAAACGCATTTTTTCGATTGGTGAGATTATAAATCTGAAAAAAATAAATTAAAATCGGCATTTCAAAATTTTAACTCCTCGCCCAGTTTTTCACTTTTTTTTTTTACAAATTTCTTTTGGTGAAATACGAAGATTATGATTCTGAATAAAAAAAAATTTGTAAAATTTCAATTTTTCCAAAAAAACAAAAAACACCTACTAAAATAGCAGACGTAACAAGTATCTAAACGACGAATCACATTTTCAAAATTTTAATTTCACTCACCCCGCTTTTTTTTTTCTTTGGAGAAAGAGGAAATTAAAAGGTTAATGTTTACATCTTGACCCGGAAATGAAAATCCCACAAAAATACTGGAATGGGGAAAAGTCGTCCGCCCGTACTCCGCCCATTTTCTCCCAAATTTGTTTATTTTAAATTTTTTTGCGAAAACCCCCCCTTTTTTGGATACGGAGGTTCCAGAAAATTGCCAAAAATCAGCCTTGTGAAAAATTAACTTCAGCGTGGATCTTTACCCTTTGAACGGCACATCGAGAAATTAATTTTCTGTAACTAAACACTTTCAAACTTCGGACACTGGTAGAATGTGTCATATAAAACATCTTTTACTCTTAGTGCTGTTGAGAAAAGTTTGTATTTTCAAAGTTATTTCGTGTTAAAGTTGTCGTATTTCGGTAATTTCAACCAACCAATGACGTGTATTTAGCTGAATAAAATGATTGTTGTTGTTCGTCAACAACAACTTAACCGGCGGTGTATAAGGATGCTGTCAGTAAGGTGAGGGTTGGCAATTCAGTGTGCAAATAGGAATTCATCAAGGATTGGTCCTCAGCCCCCTCTTGTTCATCATAATCCTCCAGGAATTTATGTCTGGCTGGTCTTGGGAGGTTCTCTATGCTGATGACCTTGTTCTTTGAGCTGAATCACTATCAGAAACAATTTCAGGTGTGTGGAAGCAATGTCTGGAATCAAAGGGCCTTAGAGGATTTAATTTAGCAAAGACCAAAGTCTTAGTAAGTAGGAAAGCAGACAAATCACAAACCTCTTCAGATAGATGGCTCTGATCGATATGTAGAAAAGTCGAAGATAGAAACTCAATATGGTGTACCTGGTACAAGCTATGAACACATAGGAGGTGCAGCAGTATCAGAGGAAAATTAACAGGGAAAATAGTCTTTGTGTTGGCCAAATACTCAGGTACAAGGAACACTAGAAATATACTGAAAATAGACTCCATAAAATGCCAGGTCAAATATCTAGAAGTAGTTGATAGCTTCTGTTATCTACGTGACCAAGTCAGCATTGGAGGCAGAGTGAAAGGCAGATTGTATGCTGCCTATGTACGAAGAGTCATGCTACATGGTAGTGAAACCTGAGCTATGACTGCAGAAAACATGTGAAGGCTTGAAAGAAATGAATCTAGTAATTGCTGTTGGATGTGCAACAACAGAGTGTAAGTGACTTGAGAGAAAAATTGGTCATCAGATGAAGTGCGCAATGCAGACCATTGCACTGGTATGGTCATGTGATGTGTATGAATGAAGACAGCTGTGGAAAGATGTATGCTGGTGACACATAAAAGGCACCTGGTATACTCAAGGGGTGGTTGGTATTAGGAAGGGCATTGAGACTGGAACCTGGTGCAGCTCTTCGGCTTACCAATTCCAGTCGGACTGTATAACCCATGCAAGCATGGAAAGTGGACGTTAAATGATGATGATATCACTAAATGAAAACAAAGAAAAGAGATTGTATTACCTTGCATAGGTTGCTTAATGATTAATGTGTGTTAGTCATAACTCACCCAACCAAACCAGACTTTGACAGAATAAATTAAAAAGAAAATGTAAGATAATTTAAGGTTAAAAGAACAATGTGTTATGAACCTTTGGAAGAATTTACTAGAAGTAAAAAAAGTTTACTATAAATTGTGTTGGATATTGATAACATTGATTTAACAGGGCAATAGAATATGCTAGATTAGGAAACTAATCCTCTGTGACCAGTCCCCTTGGATTAAAATAAGATCTATTTCTCCATTTGATATAAGCATGACTTGCTTAACATCACTGATTTTAATTGGGCCATATATTTCCACAACTTCAATGAAGGTTCACTTATACTGAGAGGCCTATATCATTATAACTGTCTATTAGCCATGAAAAACTGTAACTCATGAATTCTGAGCAAAATAACTCTAATTTTGCTAATAGTGCTGATAGTCATGAAGAGGACTCTTTTTGCTTTATGAAATATAAAAAATTTTATACCATAAGAGAAAATTTTCTTGTGGTTCAGTATAGCCATTGCTGAATCCAACAACAAGATGGTGCTAAAGTGCAGAGTCAATAAAAAGGGGAATACCACAGCTGTTCATATAGGATTAACGCATACTGATGCTACTTGTCAAACTGACATGTTCCTGTGTAGTGAGAGCTGAAATGAAACATGAATTCAAAGCTTCAGATATTGAGTTTTGAATCAGAATTTCAAGAAATGGATGAGCTGCTTAGTAAACATATATTTCTATGAAAAAAATGCACTAAATTTAGTCTTCTGTAGCCCAAAATTAGCATGGAATTGTATTCAGAATTTTGTTTCTTCCCTCTCACTGTTTTGACATGTGGAGAGCAAGGTCTGAATTTTACCTAGCAGATATTCTTGTACATGTAAATTTTGTTTTTCTTTGAAAAATATTGGTCAAATTTTATCAATAAAAATTTGTACAGTGAATGTTATCTTGTAGACTATTTAAGTCCGATGTGATGTTCTTTTTCCAATTTTGAATACAGTTGGATAATTTGTGGTTAGTGTTTGTGTTTTCGCAAGTAGTGCTGATTTGTTTTGGGTGGTTTTTTTCTCTCCTATTAATGAGTTTGCTATCAGTTACATGTTTTTAAAGTTAAAGCAAAGCATTAGTTTTCTCATTGAGTTTATTTTTTAATCTTGCAATTCTGCAATTTTAAAATGCAATTCTGAGAAAGATACTAAGGTGGTTGTGGGATGTGCAGCTAAATCTTTCTTAAATCACATCTTTTCATCTGAAAATATTTTCAAAATTTTTTTTTAATTTTACTGAAAAGGTTTTTCCTATTGTTTTTAAGTGTGTAGTGTAAAAAGATCTGGCCAAAATCAATCTGGAAAAAACAAATTTTCAAAAATTGTTTTTCATAAAAAGCTTCCCTTCCATCATTTCCAAGGCCATGGTGAAAAAAAAAATGGAAAAATCTCTGTCGAAATGGAGAAAATTCAACTTATGTGGGCTTATTGATCTGAAACTCCACTGTTTATAGCCATTTTTAATAGTCCATTAAAAATTGACTGAAAGGTATCATGTCCCAAAATCTCGAGATTTATTTAGTTCTATATCTACTACAAATGTGCCAAAACTCAAGTTCTTGTGGCTTGTACTTTTGGATTTAGTTAGGTCTGAAAACACAGCAAAGTCGACAGTTTGTTACATGTAACAAAATAGGCTTTCCGTAAATATTTAAAAAATTGCCACAAAAAAAAAATTTCCTTTTCAAAAATTTGAAAAGAAATAGGTAACTGCTATCCTACGGGCACTATTCATCATCATCGTTTAACGTCCGCTTTCCATGCTAGCATGGGTTGGACGATTTGACTGAGGACTGGTGAGCCAGATGGCTACACCAGGCTCCAATCTGATTTGGCAGAGTTTCTGCGACTGGATGCCCTTCCTAACGCCAACCACTCCGAGAGTGTAGTGGGTGCTTTTACGTGCCACCGGCACAAAGGCCACTCAGGCGGTACTGGCAACGGCCACGCTCAAAATGGTGTATTTTATATGCCACCTGCACAGGAGCCAGTCCAGCGGCACTGGCAACGACCTCATTCAAATGTCTTTACATGTGCCACTGGCACAAGTACCGGGAAGGCGACGCTGGTAATGATCACGCTCAAATGGTGCTATTTATGTGCCATTGGCACGGAAGCCAGACAGCTGCTCTGGCAACGATCATGCTCGGACGGTGCTCTTAGTACAGGTGCCATCGCGATTTCGCTTTCACTTGCCCCAGCAGGTCTTTGCAAGCCCAGTGTCCAATGAAGGAGATGTTGGCATAGGTGCCACTCGTCGAATTTAGTTCGATTTCGATTTCACTTGCCTCAACAGGTCTTCGCAAGCGGAGTGTGGTGTCCAGTGAAGGAAAGGTACGCATAGGTGGGCTGGCTAAACCCCTGGCAGAGGCCTTGGATTATGGTCTCACTTGGTTTGCCGGGTCTTCTCACGCACAGCATATTTCCAAAGGTCTCGGTCAGAAGTCATTGCCTCGGTGAGGCCTAATGTTTGAAGGTCGTGCTTCACAACCTCATCCCAGCTCTTCCTGGATCTATTTCTTCCACAGGTTCCCTCAACTGTTAGGCTGTGGCACTTTTTCACACAGCTATCCTCATCCATTCTCGCCACATGACCATACCAGCACAATCATCTTGCACACCACAACTGATGCTTCTTAGGTTCAGCTTTTTTCTCAAGGTGCTTACACTCTGTCGAGTATGCACACTGACTTTACACATCCATCGGAGCATACTGGCTTCATTCCTTGCAAGCTTACGCATGTCCTCAGCAGTCATGGCCCATGTTTCACTGCCATGTAGCATGGCTGTTCGTACACATGCGTCATACAATCTGCCTTTTACTCTGAGTGAGAGTCCCTTTGTTGCCAGCAGAGGTAAGAGCTCTCTGAACTTTGTCCAGGCTATTCTTATTCTAGCAGCTACACTTTCAGCGCACCCTCCCTCACTACTAACTTGGTCACCTAGATAGTGGAAGCTATCAACTACGTCTAGTTTTTCTCCCTGGAATGTGGCAAAAGTTGTTTTCTGCAGATTTTCAGTGTTTATTGCTCCTGAACATCTGCCACATACAAAAACTAACTTCCTAGTTAACCATCCTTTGATATTGCTGCACCTCTTATGTGTCCATAGCTTATATTGGGTACATCTTATAGAGTTTCTACCCACGCCTTTTCTACAGATTGAGCAGGGCCATCTATCTGAAAGGGTTTGTGTTTTGTCTGCCTTCCTACTCATTAGGACTTAGGTTTTAGCTAGGTTGACTCTAAGGCCCTTCGATTCTAGTCCTTGCTTCCACACCTGAAACTTCTCTAGTTCTGATAGTGACTCAGCAATTAGCGCAAGGTCATCAGCATAGAGGAGCTTCCAGGCGCATCCTGTCTTGAATTCCTGTGTTATTGCCTGGTGGACTATGATAAATAGGATGGGGCTGAGGACTGAACCTTGGTGGACCCCTACCTCTACTTGGAATTCTTCACTGTACACCTTACTGATAGCATCTCTGTACATGGCTCGCACAGCTCTCACTAACCATTCTTGTATCCCTAGTTTCCTCATTGACCACTAGATAAGGGATCAAGAGACCTTGTCAAAGGCTTTCTCCATGTCAATGAAAGCCAGAGATTACATCACTAATATGGCTAATTATTCATTTAGACAGGATTTTGACCAATTTACTAACTATTCAAATTGTCATATTTCCAAATTTTCAATATGAGTTATCAAGATGTTTTTTTTAGATACTATCCAAGAAAAAGTACAGTAGAAGTTAAATTTAAATTATTTCAAAAATTCATAGTGATACCTACTACAAATAAATTTCTATTACCCTACTAATAAAATCTGTAATGATCCTACAAATGAACTCACTAATCATTTTATTAACAAATTTTTTATTTACCCTACTAATAAACTTTCTATTTAATTTTTAGTTATCCTAAAAAGAAAATTGAGTGACTTTTCAAGTGTTTGTTTTGACTTTCAATTTCTAGTGTTTAACAGCTAAATATTTTCTGTTTCAGTTGACATCTAAAGCATCAATCAAGTTTTTTCCCATCTACTTCCACTACTCTATAATTACCAACAAAATGGATAACTCAGAAAACAAGGAAAATTTTACTTGGTAACGTTTCTGTTTTTGTATTCTTCACACCTAATGTTTTAACTCTTTCGTTACTATAATTCTGTAGAAGACACTATCTTTCACTTTAATAGATTTCCAAAATGATGAAGAATTTAAAATAACTTTTTCATTAATTAAGCTGGTGTTTGGAACAAATTAACATTAAGTTTTGAATAGATTTTAATTATAATCACTTTAAAACAGAAAGTTTGCATCAAAGAACAAGGCATTCTCAGGCATGTAGGTATCAAAAAAAGTTGCTATAAATGATATTAGAGATTATAAAAACTAATTGAATCAAAAGAGAGTGATGTCCTTCCTTCTAATGCCATCAGGTCAGTGAATGACACCTGGACTTTTTTAACCCTTTAGCATTCAAGATTACTATGAAATTTCATGCTTATTTATTCACATTGTTTTGAATCAACCGTGCATTATCTCATAGCTCAGATTTTAATGGTGTGATTGTTTATTTTTAAAGTGACATTGTAGGATAGGTGTAAGAAGCCTGATCTTTCTGGTAAAACAGGAAGAATATTTGGGCCCAATATGGCTGGTTTGAATGCTAAAGGTTTAATATCCAATCTGTTGTAGAAATTTTGCGAGAGAATACAAACATGGTTTCCTGTTGTTTTCCTTTTGGTGGTTTTTATCTGACACCATTTTGTCAGTTGTTGCCAATTGTGACATAGACAAAGATTGACTGGTACTTTTTATCCTGAAAAGATGAACTCAGTGGGATTTGAACTCAGTTCACTGTGTTGAACCCACCCAAAACTTGAAAATTGATTTGTTTTGGGCTTTAAGTATGAAATTATTAGCAATTATGAAGTTTAAAACAAATTTTTAACATTAATAATGTGACAACTAAATGTACATTATTTACATTCAACGGATATTTGTCCTCATCTTGTTTGTTGTTAACACAACATTTCAGCTGATATACCCTCCAGCCTTCATCAGGTGTCTTGGGGAAATTTCAAACCTGGGTTCTCATTCCTAAGGTATTTTTCGATGTTATTATTATTTTCCAGGTCACTGCTTGGAATTGAACTCGGAATCTTGCCTGTGGGCAATTATGGAGTGAATTTTAGGGCTTATAAATCTAATATTTTTCTATCCTTCTTTAATACTGGTTCCCATATGCTGCTCATATCTGCACTTGGTCTGCTTAGGAGGTTGTTGTGTCTTAGCATACGTGCTGCTTTTAGTTTTCGTATTTTCCAGTGATGTTCTCTGTCTATTATTTTAACTTCATCCCCGATTTATCAATATCTCCTCGTGTCACAGCTTTGCGGTGTTCCTCTACCCTTATTTTGAGGGGGCAACATGTTTCGCCTGTGTATAACCTACCACAGCTGCATGGGATGGAGTGCACGCAGTCTTTGGTCATATTCTCTTCTATTGGTGGTTTTACTCAAAGGAGATATTTGCAAAGTGTTGTATTACTCTTGAATGCTGTCTTGATGTCATATGAGCCACATATCTTTTGTATCTTTTCGGAGAGGCCTTTCTCATAAGGTAGATAGACTGTAGACAGTTTATTGGCCTCATCCTCTCTCTTCTTCATAATTGGAGTGGTTAGTATACTTTTGGGCTAGTTGTTGCTTAACAGATCATTATTGAGCTTGATCCTTTCTTTGTGGTGTGTATTATGGTCGCTACTTATATTCTTTGCACGATGTTTTAGGCACAGAACAACCCCTCTCTTTACACTGTATGGATGGTGGGAATTGAAGTTGAGGTTTTGTCCAGTAAAGGTCAGCTTGCGGTATACGGATGTCCTGAATCCATACTTGGTACGTGTTATTAATACGTCCAGGAATGCTAGCTGATTGTCTTTTTCCTTTTCCATTGTGAACTGTAATGGATGGCTTTATTGAGTTTTTTTATTGAGTTATTGTATTCTTTATTGAGTTATTGAGCTCTTTATCGAGTTATTGAGTTCTTTATTGAGTTATTGTGTTAACAACAAACAAGATGAGGACAAATATTCGTCGAATGTAAATAAAGTAAATAATGTATGTAATTCCTCATCTCTTAAATATAGAACTGTACGACGACTAAATGTGTTTTGCTGAATTCTCAATAAATTTTTAACTCATTATTTGCAAATGAAATTTTCCTGCTTTTAAAGTAAATATAAAAATGCCTTGAAAATCTTGTCAAATCCCAGTATTAAACCATATATAATTGTGTAAGCTCACAGTGAAAGCCTTCAGAAAAGATGTTTTAATTTTGGAACTCTTGGTTTTAAAGATATAAGGATATCTCATTATATAAAGATATAATGAGAAAATTTAGCTTGTGATTAGAGTACTCCAGAATTTCAAAGAATTAGAGTTTGTATTATCTCCAAAAATTGAACTGATTCAACCAATACTGAACTTACATACTTAATCTATGACAAATGCATTAAAATACATCTGTTTTAAAAGTACTGAGAAAATCTCCTGGAACTAAAATAGAATTTTTAATGGAATCCCAAATCCCACGAAATGTGCAACACATAACAAATTTTGTATCCACCTTTAGCATTGATAATAATCAAACAAGCTTTCATTGTCATCAGTTTCAGTTTCTGCTATTTTTATTGCCATAACAGATCAAATATCCTTATACACTTTTTGCAGTAAGGCCACTCTTTTCTTCTTTCCATATTAATTCTAGAATCACTAGAAACTCACAATCTGCTGATTGTATAAAACAACATCAATGTTTTGGCTGATTTCATGTGATAGATTGGTTTGAACTCATGATTTTTATGACAGCCATCTAACTCTGAGTCATCCAAAGACCTAAATGTGAAACATCATGTAACTCAATTATTTCCCATATGTAACCTTGTGTAAAGTTGGTGTAATACTGATCCCCATTGGACACTGAAGGTATTTATTTATTACTTGTGGGAATGAGTTAAGAAAAACATATAGGTCATTGCAACGCATTTGATATTGTTCAACATTTACTCTAAATAATTAAAAGATGCTGCATATTCCTAGAAAAGATGGCTTTCCAAGACTCATTTTCAATATAGTTTATTAAATAGTAGTGGTTATGGTGAAGAATTTTTCTAACAGTGTTTCTTTGTGCTGTTGTTCCTCCTTTTCCCATGCTGTGAGGTTGGTCTCATTTTACATACAATTTTTCAAAAATATATTGCTGTAGTTTTTGCTTTTCAGCTTTCAGAAATGTGAGATTTCGACTTCCTTTTTCTTTTGTCCAATCAAAGATTCTTGCATTGTAACTTTTTCCCACTAAACAATTTTTACCTACTTTTCTAGTATTACTTATTGTCACAATGTTAACAGCAGTCTTAATAACCTAGCTTCATCTGTTTCCTTCCCAGCTCATCGAGTGATCTTTTGTGCTTTACTTACAATGGGTTTTCTTCAGCTGTAGAGTTGCCCTTGTGAGGAATTTCAAATGCAACATTATGATTTGGATTTTTTTTCTCATTTAAACCACCTTTTTTACCTATTAATATTTCTTGTAGGAAGCTCTTACAGTCTTTTTCATTTTTTTCAAGTACATATTCTAGTTCCTTCCCCACTAACTAAACTGCAATAGTATAACTGGAATCTTGAGAATTGTAAAACATTTTGTGAAGATCTTAGTAATTTCCATGAACATAAATAAACTTACTTGATTCCAAATCAACAACTTTAGTCAAACTGCCAAACTGCATAATGCTTTATTCTCTGAAAACAAAAATTAATTTGTTTAACATTCAAAATTAATGTAAAGTTAGTCTTCTAAATTCCATTCAGTAATAATGTAGAAAATTCACTTGCTGGTTTTCTAAATAGATTACTAATTAGTACATTATAGTGAATTGATACAATGCTTATCAAACAGACTGGTTTCCTTTTAAGCTTATTCAGTTGTTAGTAAAGATATAACTATAAAGCTCATAATGCATATGATTTTAGACCATATTAAATATAGAAGTATATGTCGTTGATTTTTTACTTGAAAGAATTGCTGCTGTCATGAAAACAGACTAGAATTATAAATCTTACACTCTTATCTTGACACCTAATGTAAAAGTCATTGGAAGTCAAAACCACTTGAAAATTCATCAAATTAGAGCTCAAAAATGGATTCCTGGATAGATTTTGCTTATGAACAAATGCTCCTAAATTATTTCAATAGCTTTCATTTTCTAAACTCTGAAGTTGATTGCAAATGTCCACAAAAAGCCTTTTGTATCCCATCTAGTCCTGTTGCTGTTGGCGTGCTCAAATTGTTGTTTATAATATATACTGTGTCCAGTACTTAAATTATTTGGTGATATTAATGATTTAATGTTAACTTTTAATCAATACAGTAGTGCAATAATTTAATTAACAATCATTGGTAGTAACTTCATTATTTCTTTGCTATTAACAATTCTATTACTGAAAATTAAACCAAAGCTTACAACTTCCTTTGTTTCTTCTGATTTCAGTGAAATGGAATATTTAAAGGCTATTCAATACATTATACACAATGGCAAGTTGCGGTCCAATCGCACTGGAACAGATACCATGTCCGTCTTTGGTATGCAGATGCGTTATGATATTAGAGAGTGTAAGTGATTGAGACATTTGATAAAACTTCCATGGTTAGTTTCACTTAGTGTGAGTGTGTGTAACTGGTGCCTTTGGAAAGAATTTAGTTGTTATTCAGCCCCAGGTTGGGCCTGATCCAGTATACCTATGATTCAAAACCATTCCAGCTGTGTCTGTCCTCATTTTTTAAAGCAGTAGATAAGATATAATTTGAGGGATAAGGCTGCTATTTCTGGCAGATTGAATAACTTAGTAGTGTGTGTGTGTATGTACATTGTGTGTGTGTATGAGGGTGGGCTGAAAAGTTCATAGCCTGACTGTGAAGAAGTGATGCTAAAGCTGTGAAATCTTGCATGCATTAATTTCAACTCTTCTTGGTAACTGCATTGTTTCTTTCCAGGTAAACTGACATCTGACTGTTCAAAGAACACTTTGAAAGTAACTAGTAGTGACTTCTCTTGAAAATGGACAAGATTTAGCATTGTAATGTTATCAAGTACCCATAGAGAAGGGTTTAGTTCCCAAGGACACTCATGCTGACATGGTTACTACATTAAGGGATGATGCTCCATCTTTATCAACTTTGCAAAAGTGGGCAGCTTAATTTAAGAGGGAAATAGAGAGTCTTGAAGATGGTCCAAGGTTTGGCTGTCCTGCAACTGCCACCACCAAGGAAAACATTGATTGTGTTCACCACATGGTGATGGATGAAAGGAGATTGATGATAAATTAAATAGCCAATTCTATTGGCATATTCTGTGAGAGAGTTGAGAATATTTTGCACAGTGAACTTGGTATTACGAACAGGACCAGATTTAAACCATGGTAGGTGTAGGGCACTCCAAATTCGGTCCTCCCCTGCACATGAATGAAAATTTTGAAAAAAGTACAATGAAGGAGGGATGAGGGGATAAGATATTTTTTCTTTAATGCAAATTACAAATGTTTCAAAATGTAGAATATGATAAAATGACAGAAAATTACGAAAAAGCAAAATATATCACTTTAGTGGTGGTTGTTGTTCCAAAGGTGTGATGATTGTGTTTGTGTTGGGGGAGAGACAAACATTGAAAAGACATGGATTTTTAAAACCTTTGTTTTAAAAAAAACTCCTTTTCATTGTTTTGCAATGCATGAATAAAAAGGGAAAATCCTGATAAAATTTGGAAAATTCCAATATATCTGCAACAGCTATTTCGAAAGAATTCCATTTCTCCATCAGATGATGATAAGCAATTTCTGGTCTTATAGGTCTTTGCAGTAGCGAGAACTAGTTTTGAAGGATCTTCAATATTTTGTAACGATGGGTGCTGTCACACCCGTTGCTCAAGCCCATGAAGGTTATAATGGCAAGTAGCAGTCTTGATTTAACTCCTATGATATGCTTTATGGTTAAGCTTTGAGATGTTGTGGCTCTCCCTGGTCTAAATCCATTTTGATTTGGTCTTAGATGGATATCAAGCACCAGTTGAATCTCGTTGAGGATCATTCAGTCGATGACTTTGAGTGAGATATTGGACAGTGCAATACCACTGTAGTTACATTGCTGAAGTTTCCTGACTTTCGGATCGGTATCAAGTTAATTTCGGACCACTGATCTGGACTTGCTTGGTTCTGCAAGAGCTTATTCACGGAATCTAGTATTATTTCATCCAGTTGCACCTCCTGATAGCTTCAGGGGGAGTTTCATCAGGGTTAGTAGCTTTTCCCTCTTTCAATCAATTTTTGGTATTCTGAATTCTTTGAAACACTAGCTGGGGTGCTACAATTAGATATGCTTGCACCTTACCTGTTTGCAATTGTATTGGATTATGCAATGCATAATCCAATAGACAACATTGAGAAGACCTTGGTTTTATTATAGACCAGCAGTGATCATGGAGAGTGCCAGCAGTAACCATCACA
Organism: Octopus bimaculoides; assembly: GCF_046866305.1. Classification (NCBI taxonomy): domain Eukaryota; kingdom Metazoa; phylum Mollusca; class Cephalopoda; order Octopoda; family Octopodidae; genus Octopus; species Octopus bimaculoides. The sequence goes on along the minus strand of NC_142932.1, from coordinate 64,662,434 downwards.
GACTTGAACTTCGCAGATGATACAGCCCTCTTATCTCATGGATCAAGCTCAACAGCTGTTCAGCAGCGTAAAAGCATCTGCTACTAAGATAGGACTGCACACAAATGTCAAGAAAACGGAATACATGTCTTTCAACCAATCAAGTGATACTGAACTGTTTGCTCTGAGTGGTTCTAAATTGAATGTTGCTGAAGACTTCAAGTACTTAGGTGGTTGGGTGAGCAGTTTGGAAGCAAACAACAAGATCAGGAAGATACAAGCATGAACAGCCTGTCACAAACTAAAGGAAGTCTGGAACATCAAATTGCTCAGGTAAATCAAATTGAAGCTGTTCATTGCAACTATTGAATCTGTGCTATTATATGGCAATGAAATATGGATACTGACAAAGAAATTATCAAATGGGCTAAATGGATGCTACAAATAGTAGCAACATATGACAAATGAATTACCTTTCTGGAAACCTGCTGGAGGTTAACGAGAAGATAACGCAAAGACGGCTGTGACTATCTGATCACTGTGTGTGCCACCCTAAGCTGGGAGCATCCAGTCTTGTAGAACCCACATCATCCCACATTGACAACTTGATTGCAGACACTGGCTTGGAATATATCCAAGCCCTCAAAGCAGTGATGGTAGACTGAGAAGTGTGACAGGTAAACTTTGTTGTCGTATTAAATAACCTGACTGTAATCGTCATCATTTAACGTCCGCTTTCCATGCTAGCATGGGTTGGACGATTTGACTGAGGACTGGTGAAACCAGATGGCTACACCAAGCTCCAATCTGATTTAGCAGAGTTTCTACAGCTGGATGCCCTTCCTAACGCCAACCACTCAGAGAGTGTAGTGGGTGCTTTTATGTGCCACCGGCACGAGGGCCAGTCAGGCGGTACTGGCAACGGCCACGCTCGAAATGGTGTATTTTATGTGCCACCTGCACAGGAGCCAGTCCAGCGGCACTGGCAACGATCTTGCTCGAATATGTATGTATATGTGTGTGCGTGTGTCTATAGATATATGTATATTCATTTTACACGAGCGTGCTTGTGTGTGTGTGTGGTATGAACATGTCTCTACATGTATATGTCTCTACATGTACATGTCTCCTTCAACATACACACACACACAAGAGAGAGAACTTGCATAGATGTAGGAGGCAAAGGGTTGTGGTGGGAGTAGGGATAGCTTCCTCGAATTCCGTTGTTTTTTCCTTTTTTTTTTCACTTTCTTTTTTTTTTTTATCAAGAAACATAACTAACAAATAGAAGAAGACATAGACAGGCAGACGCTGGGGGGGGGGACACACGCATGGACTGTGGATGTATCACAAGACAGACAGACAGAGAAACAGAGAGACATGTTAGGTAGAAGCCAAAGACACGGGAAGACGATACCGAAATAGAAGAAGAAGAAGAAGAAGAAGAAAAGAAAGAAAGACAGAAGACACTGTAAGGAAAGTAAAAAAAAAAAAATATAGGTCAGGCATAGACAGAAGTAAGACATGAAGAAGGAAAAGAAAATGTCCAGATTTCTTTAGAATATTTGTTGTGACATCTGGCCTGAATATGCATAATAATAAATGATATTCCGAAAGTCTGTTACCTCTTATCAGAAGGAGTGGTGAAGCCCAATGAGTAACATTTACTACATTTTTGACTTTGAGAAAATATATTTTTATAAATGTTCACTATCTAACAAAAACTACATCAGCTAAGCAAATGACCTTCTCTAAATGCATTAAAAACACTATAACATATTCAGAACACTATTTCAGAAAATTACCTCCGTTCTTTTTGAGCATATAAACAACAAATTTAGATGGGTCAAAATGAGTAAGAAAAGATAAGGTAAATTTGCCTCTTCAGTTCTCCCGAATTACATTTAAAAAAAACTCATACACATCAATAGCTAGGTCAAATGAAAGGGAATCATGGAAAAATGGCATAATACGAAATTAATGAAATTTGACTAAATCAAAAGGCTCAACATAAAATATTCTCTATAGCTTCTTCACAATCTGCTGGTGTAGCTCTCTGCAGAATTCTGGTTTAAGCACCCCTTGTAACTCCTCATAACTTTTTAACATTTTGGAATTTTCAAAAAACACGAGGATTCATATAATTATGATAAAAAATTTTTTAATCACAAACATTCTTAAATTTTGACTTAAATTCTATCAATAGACCATGAAACGTGTTTATGGGAAGAAAGATATTGAAAAGTATTAATACGTCAGAGTGACAAAAAACAATGAAGATATCAGGTGGTTGTGAGGTGTGCTAAAAATAACAGCTAAATAGGTCTTAACTTAACCACAAACTTTTTTTTAGTGTTTTCATAATCGTAAACAACAAATTTGCAAATGTTTTCTGAAAATTCAAAGAAATATAGAGAAAGGTATGACATCAGTTAATATATATATATATATATATGTAAAAGGTTGAAGAGGAACACATGAGTATATATATATATATATATATGCGAGTAAAAATAAATACAAAAAAGGTGGTTTTTTTGTATGATTGTGTATAGAGGAATATATTATTTTGTTTAAAAGAGTTCCAACACTGTCTGTTTTTTATGTTTTATTTATATTCCTGCAGAACTAATGTGGGGTATAGAATATGGAATATACAATATATAATATAATATACAATATACAATATAAAATAAAATAAAATAAAATAAAATAAAAATGGATGGCACCATGAAAGAAAGTATTGAATGTAGATGAAATATTGAGTGTTCAATATAAAGGATCAAATATATAAATATATAAATATAAATATATAAAGGCGACTCGAGTTTCAGGGCTATTTCCCTTTGTCATGGCCGGTATGACAGACTTTAACAGACTATATGGAAAAAAAAGTTAAGGTAGAAAATGCTAAAATACTTTTATAAAAAACATTTCAGTACCGGTTTCAATCCTTGAGATCTTTTCAACTGTAAATATGGATAACAAATTTTGGCAAATTTAGATGAAAAGCCTTTTTAAAAACATATTTGCATAGTATTCCAATACCAGGGGCATTTTCCTTGTTTGTGTTTGTCTCTGTTTCTCTTGTTAACTCTTGTGGGTTCGAGGTCATGAATTCTTGGCTAAGAAGAAGAAGAAGCAGCAGTGCTATGATAGTAGCAGAGTGTTAATTGGTTAAGTGTCCTGAAAATGATCTGTTGTTGACGGGAGTAGTGATTTGAATTCTTGAGAAATCCCTTTTGAATGTATTGTTTATAATGTTTGCGTAGGTGTTATTCTAAACAGCAGTAGTAGTAATAAAGTAAGAGAGGAGGTGATGGAAAGGAAGAAGAAGAGAAAGTGTAATAATAAAATGTGGGATAGTGTGATAGTAACTAGTTGAGTGAGCAGCGATTGGGGTTTATTTTTTTATTTTTTTATAATTCCTTGAGTATCTCTTTGGAGTTTATCATTTTTAATATTTGCCTGTGTGTTATTCTAAGGTCGTGGTGGATGTGTCATTTGTTGTAGATGCATTCAGAAGGGGTCTTTATTTTGTGATAAAGAGAGACTCTTTACTAATTCTTTGGTTGTAGGTTGTATCGTCTCTGAATTGATAGAGGGGGAAAATTCTGAAACTTGGATTTTTGTTATTGGCGCAAATATCGATGTGTTGGCTGAATGCTATTTTTCTGTTTTTCGGAATTTTGATCTGGGATTTGTGCAGAGCTATCCATTGACGCTGACTGTTTTTTGTTTGGCCTGTGTACTGCTCTTGACACCCAGAGCAGGTTAGTGCATATATTAGGTTCTCCGAAGTACATGTGAAGTTACTTTTCACTGTGAAATTTTGTCCCTGTTTGAAGGAGAACTCTGATCCCTCAATTTAATTGACGCATATCCCGCAGTTGGGTCTACCGCATTTTTTTACTGACGGCTTCAGTGCTGTTGTTGAGCGTATTTGAGCTTGTGTTAGGAGACTTTTCATAGATTTGGGCTGTCTCTTGCTTTTTATAATGGTGTGTGTTTGGAGGATTAAGTTCATTCTGTGGTCCTTTTTTAGCAGGAGAATGTTTTGAAGGATAGTGTCGAAGGCTAGCCTTACCTCTGCATTTAATTTTTCGTTCATCTAGGGAATTAATCAGTTTTTTTATTATTAGTTGTTAACATCTCCTTAAGTTCATTAGTACATAATAAACAAAAATTACTACCTATTTGATAAGATTTTGCCTTACAAACTATCTCCCAATTTAAATTGTACTTAATATTTTTAGATTTAGTTCTCATATATATTTACTAAGGCCAGTAGAATTAATTAAATTTCTATTCTTAAAAGAATTCATATTTTGAGACACCTGTAATTTAATTTTATTAGAAGTCGACCCTATGTAAATAGTATTTAAATTATAACCATTCCTATTATTATCATCAATCAAAGTCACTACATATTTATATACTACATCCTCCAAATTACAGTTATTATTAAATTTACATTTAGTATTATCTCTACATGTACAATAGAAATTTAATTAATTCTACTGGCCTTAGTAAATATATATGGGAACTAAAAATATTAAGTACAATTTAAATTGGGAGATAATTTGTAAGGCTAAATCTTATCGAATAGGTAGTAATTTTTGTTTATGTACTAATGAATTTAAGGAGATTAATAACTAATAATAAAAAACTGATTAATTCCCTACATGAACGAAAAATTAAATGCAGACGTAAGTTAAATTATTTATTTAATAAGTTTAGTTAATTTGTGTATATATATATATAAACCCTATTTTATGTTAGTAATTGTTGTAGTTATAATTTGTAGTAGTAAAATGTGTATAAATTAGCATGAGATTATATAGGATATATTACATATTTAGAATAGGATTAAACTAAGTTGTTTATAAAATAAATAAATTAATTAATGAAAACTGATTAAATTATATAGAAATTTAGCTTAATTTATGTGTATTATGTATTTTACGTATTTTAGTTTTAAATTATTTAGACTTTAAAATTTTCCAGTAAATGCTATACTATAGTTAATTTTTTCTTATTCTCACAGCTAAAATACATTTTGTCATTTTAACAGCTTAACTACATATTTCTATCTATTTATTTTATAATTTTTATTTACGCCATATTTTCACGCGATATATTTTTTATAAACGCTAAGCTCTATGTATTATGTTTAAAATTTTAGTTTAACAGAAATTCTTCGATAAGTTATAGTTTTATTTTAAGTAGTATTGTTAAATGTTTTTCGATTATTTATTGTTAAAACAAGTATTTTTCTATATTTATTTGATATTTATTATAAGTTAAGATACATACATTGATATTATTATTATTATCATTATTATTTTAGACCTGAAGAGTGACTATATTTTTAAATAGAATTAATTTTAGATCAATTTAATTTTAAATCAGATTGATTTTATTATTGTTATCTATTTGAAAATATAGCCACGAAACGCGCGTAGTCTATTTAATACTATTTACTATTTTTTGTTTTATGTACTTTATTGACTTTTAGAATAAGGTTTTTATAGTATCTTTTTCTAGATGGTATGAATAACGTTTTTCATTATTGAATTAATTAATAGAGGTTTTTTCTCTAAATTATATGCATAAATATATAAAGGAGTGGCTGTGTGGTAAGCAGCTTGCTTACCAACCACATGGTTCCGGGTTCATTCTCACTGCATGGCATCTTGGGCAAGTGTCTTCTACTATAGCCTTGGGCTGACCAAAGCCTTGTGAGTGGATTTGGTAGACGGAAACTGAAAGAAGCCTGTCGTATATATGTATATATATATATATATATATGTGTGTGTATATGTTTGTGTGTCTGTGTTTGTCCCCCCAACATCACTTGACAACCGATGGTGGTGTGTTTACGTCCCAGTAACTTAGCGGTTCGGCAAAAGAGACCGATAAAATAAGTACTAGGCTTACAAAGAATAAGTCCTGGGGTCGATTTGCTTGACTAAAGGCGGTGCTCCAGCATGGCCGCAGTCAAATAATGACTGAAACCAGTAAAAGAGTATGTATATAAATGTATAAAGAAATAAATATATAAATAGATATATATATATAAATAAATAAATAAATATATATATATAGTTTAGAATCAGTAGTTCTTTGACTGCTATTTCTAAATTTTCAGTATGTTGGAGAAGCAACTCAATGCTAATCCCTGTATATTTATGATGATATATATATATATATATATATATATATATATATACATATATATATATATATATATATATATATCAACCCATGCTAGCATGGAAAGCGGACGTTAAACGATGATGATGATGATATATATATATATATGTATATATATATATATATATATATTAATAAATATATTAATAATTTAGAGAAGAACCACCAAGATGCAATCCAAACAATGAAGAAGATCAAACACCATCAAGAAAAACGTACTCCACAAAATACTGATTTAAAAATCTATAAAACCCAAAAGAAAAAATTCATAAAATCTATAAAATATTAGATTAAAAATTTAATTCAGTTTAGTAAATTTATAAAAAAGAAAGTGAATAATAAACTTTTCTTTTAGATTTTATAGATTTTTAAATCAATATTTTGTGGAGTACATTTTTCTTGATGATGTCTGATCTCCTTCATTGTTTGGATTGCATCTTGGTGGTTCTCTAAACTATTAATATATTTTTCATTATAAAATTCAATTTGGTATTACTAAGTTGAATATCCTTGTATGTTTGGATTTTGACAATCCGTAATATAATATTTATATATATATAAATATAGAAATATATAGATAAATATATACATATAAATAAATATATATATATATATATATATATATATATATATATAAATAAATATATATATACAAATATAAATAAATACATATATAAATAAATATATAAATATATATATATATATATATATATATATATATATATATATATATATATATATATATATACACATGGCCCTCTCAGATATGCCCTCAAGTGCCTGGATAGCCACTCTTGCAAGCTACACAGACGATGCGAAAGTCTCGCAGAAAATCCAGAACCCTAGCAATGTTGCAAATGTGGAGCAGGAGTTGGACTCAATTTATAGATGGGCTGAGGATAATAATATGCAGTTTAATGTTGAAAAATTCCAAGCCCTGTGCTACCAGCATCCAAAACTGAATATGAAACTTACAGGATACACTGGTCCACAGGGAATTTCAATCCCAGAGCCTAAATCAGGAGGGACCTGGGTATCGACATGAGTGATGATACCTCTTTCCAAGTGCACATTCCCAGGATGGCGAGACGACTGGCTGGATGGATCCTGAGAACATTCAGAACCAGATATAAGGAAACCATGATTGTCCTCCGGAGCACAATCGCCTGGATTACTGCTCACAGCTATGGTCACCTACCAGTGTGAAATTACCAGCGAACCTTGAAGCAGTCCAGAGAAGATTCACAAAGAAGATTGTCTCTTTACAACTGCTCAGCTACTGGGAATGACTGAAACAGCTAAGACTCTACTCCCTGGAGAGAAGGCAGGAGAGGTATGCAGTAATATACATCGGGAAGATCCTGGAAGGAATTGTGCCAAATTTTGGCATTGAAAGCTACACCAATGCCAGAACGGGACGACACTGCATTCCAGCAATGCCATTGTGCTTCAGGACCAGTTACTGCAACAGTTTGGGTTTCAGGGTCCCACTGCTTTTTAATATTCTCCCAAAGAGCCTGAGGAACCTGCACAAAGTAGACGTAGGCGTTTTTAAATCAAAGCTGGACCTCTTCCTGTCGAGAATCCCAGTTGAACCTACCTCACAGCAAGAGGTGCAAATGAGGGTAGCTACATCAAACTCCATTCTTCACCAACTGCCACCGTAATAACAGTGTAGCAAAACGGCGGTGCATCAATATGGCCGCAGCTCAGCTAAAACTACAGAAAACAAAAATTATAACTATATATCTAAATATATATATCATCATCATCATCATTTAATATCCGTTTTCTATGCTAGCATGGGTTGGACGATTTAACTGAGGACTGGCGAACCAGATGGCTGCACCAGGCTCCAATCTGATCTGGCAGAGTTTCTACAGTTGGATGCCCTTCCTAACGCCGACCACTCCGAGAGTGTAGTAGGTGCTTTTACGTGCCACCGGCATGAAGGCCAGTCAGTCGGTACTGGCAACGGCACGCTCAAATGGTGTTTTCTATATGCCACCTGCACAGGAGCCAGTTCAGCAGCACTGGCAACGACCTCGCTCGAATGTTTTTTCATGTGTCACAGGCACAAGTGCCACTAAGGCAATGCTGTATAAATTTAGATAATAAGGGTGAAAAATTGAATATTATTTTGATTAATATCAATTTAAAACCAGTGGCCTAGCATATTGAAAAATCTGAAGATTCAGAAAAATTATATTACATACATGTAAGAGGGATGACCACTAAGTGGACATCCATTATGCTAGAAGAAGACCGCCTATGGTCCGATCACTAAGGAAAGATTGTTGTCAAGAAAATTCAGCAAACGCCAGAACGTAAGCGAGCAAGACAAATGAAAAGATACAAAATATAAAGATTAATCACAAACCCGGTTTCGTTGTTAGCACTTACGTAAATGTCTGCAACTCATTAGTGTGATCGTCATAGCAACATAATTTGCAGAACTATACATGAGACATCCGCATGTTTTGTCTTAAATTCATACTGCGCCGTGAGGACCAAGGACTTGAGGTATTTCGTGTTGCAAGACAGTGTAGGAGAGAGAATAGTGATGTCGTAGGAGAGAAATGTGTTCGCATGGATGATGGTACGCTTGCACTAAATGAGGCTGCAAAGAAAGAGGTTTGGAGATACCACTACGATAGATTGCTCAATAAAGAGAATGAATGGGAGAAAGAGAGTCTGCTGTATGTCGACCCAATAGAGGGACCACCTATCCGAGTTGACAGTACCATGGTAGATAAAGCAATTAAGAGTATGAAGACAAGAAAATCCCCCGGCCCATCAGGAATCACTGCAGAGATGCTCAAAATATCTGGCAGTATCAGCTATAGCGTAGTCACCCATATTGCGAACCAGGTGATACACGAAGGAGTCATACCCAATGACTGGTGTAGCAGCACCATAGTCAACTGTTACAAAGGTAAAGGTGACTCTTTAGATACAAATAATTACAGAGGTATCAAGCTGTTAGATCAGGTAATGAAAGTCACAGAGAGGGTCATAGCCCAACTAATTAGGGAGCAAATCAATTTAGATGAGATGCAGTTTGGGTTCGTGTCAGGGAAAAGCACCACTGATGCTATATTTCTGGTAAGACAGCTGCAGGAGAAATACCTAGCCAAGGATAAACCTCTGTACCTGGCTTTCATTGACATGGAGAAAGCCTTTGACAGGGTCCCCCGATCCCTTATCTGGTGGTCAATGAGGAATCTTGGGATAGAAGAATGGTTAGTGAGAGCTGTGCGAGCCACATACAGAGATGCTGTCAGTAAGGTGAGGGTTAGAAATGAGTACAGTAATGAATTCTGAGTAGAGGTAGGGGTCCACCAAGGTTCTGTCCTCAGCCCCCTCCTATTTATCATAGTCCTCCAGACTATAAAAGAGGAATTCAAGACAGGATTCCCCTGGGAGCTCCTCTATGCTGATGACCTTGCACTAATTGCTGAGTTACTATCAGAACTAGAGGAGAAGTTTTAGGTGTGGAAGCAGGGACTAGAATCGAAGGGCCTTAGAGTCAACCTAGCTAAAACCAAAGTCCTAATAAGTAGGAAGGTAGATAAAACACAAACCCCTTCAGGTAGATGGCCCTGTTCAATATGTAGAAAAGGTGTAGGTAGTAACTCTATAAGATGTTACCCAGTGCAAGCTATGGACACATAACAGATGCTGCAATATCAAAGGCAGGGTAACTAGGAAGTTAGTTTTTGTATGTGGCAGATGTTCAGGTGCAATAAACACTGTAAACAAACAGGAAACAACTTCTGTCTCATTCCAGGGAGAAAAACTAGAGGTAGTTGATAGCTTCCGCTATCTGGGTGACCAAGTTAGTAGTGGGAGAGGGTGTGCTGAAATTGTAGCTGCTAGAATAAGAATAGCCTGGACAAAGTTCAGAGAGCTCTTACCTCTGCTGGCGACAAAGGGACTCTCACTCAGAGTAAAAGGCAGACTGTATGACTCATGTGTACGAATAGCCATGCTACATGGCAGTGAAACATGGGCTGTGACTGCTGAGGACATGCGTAAGCTCGCAAGGAATGAAGCCAGTATGGTCCAATGGATGAGTAATGTCAGTGTGCATACCCGACAGAGTGTAAGTATATTGAGAGAAAAGTTGAACATAAGAAGCATCAGTTGTGGTGTGCAAGAGAGACGATTGCGTTGGTATGGACATGTGGCAGGAATGGATGAGGATAGCTGTGTGAAAAAGTGCCACAGCCTAACAGTTGAGGGAACCCGTTGAAGAGGTAGGCCCAAGAAGACCTGGGCTGAGGTGGTGAGGCAAGACCTTTGAACATTGGGCCTCACCGAGGAGATGACTTCTGACCGAGACCTTTGGAAATATGCTGTGCGTGAGAAGACCCGGCAAGCCAAGTGAGACCTAAATCCAAGGCCTCTGCCAGTGGTGTAGCCAGCCCATTTATGCGTACCTTTCCTTCATTGGACACTAAACTCCGCTTGCGAAGACCTGCTAAGGCAAGTGAAATCGAAACCGAACTAAATTCGATGACTGGCACCCATGCCAATGTTGTCTCCTTCATTGAACACGAAATTCAGCTTGCGAAGGCTTATTGGGGCAAGCGAAATCGGAATGGCACCTGTGCCCAGCGTCGCCTTTCTGGCACTTGTGCCCGTGGCATGTGTAAGGACTTTCTAGCGAGATCATTGCCAGTGCCCCTGGACTGGCTCTTGTGTGGGTGGCACATAAAATACACCATTTTGAGCGTGGCCATTGCCAATACCGCCTGACTGGCCTTCGTGCCGGTGGCACGTAAAAGCACCCACTCCGCTCTCGGAGTGGTTGGTGTTAGGAAGGGCATCCAGCGAAATCAGCGAAATCAGATTGGAGCCTGGTGTAGCCATCTGGTTTCACCAGTCCTCAGTCAAATCATCCAACCCATGCTAGCATGAAAAGCGGACGTTAAACGATGATGATGATGATGATATATCTATATATATATATATATATATATATATATATATATATACATATACATGAGGGTAGCTACATCAAACTCTATTCTACACCAAGTGCCATATATTAAAGGAAGATCTCAGTAATAAAAGTGTAGCAAAACGGTGGTACTCCAGCATGGCCACAGCTATGAGCTGAAACTACAAAATAAAATAAATAAATATATGTGTATATCTATAATATAAATTGAAGTTGGCCGACTGTTGTATTCTTTCTTGTCTTGAGGTTCACGGCCAAACGGCTGGGTGGAATCGCGTGAAAAATGGCACACATGTGGAGACGGGTGCATAGATTGGAACGCGCTTTCTATTTTTTCCTAGCCCCCATACTTACAGAAAAAATTGATTAAAACAATCTGCATGCGTGCGTGTATGTGAGTGTGTGTCACTGAAGCCATTCATACATATATACATATTAATAAATAAATAAACTGAATGATAAATTTCGGTTATCTCTCTCTCTCTGTCGTGCACACCCCATCAAACATACGCACTCACACACACACACACAGACATACACACACACATCAATTCTCCCCTCTCACCACAACTTCAAAAGAAGTTCAGTCATAAAACTGTCCATGTCTCTTCATTCGACGCCCACTCCAAAAGATCGCCTTTCCTTTTCACTTGTCCGACCATTGATAAAACACAAACCAACTCCTGCTAAATGCAAAAATCCCATCAAAAATACGCACACATACACACACAAACAGACATTTAATGTCTTTCAGTTTCTCTATGATTATACATGCGTCGAAAACAATAGCTCTTACATACATTTTAATCTTCAACAGGTATGTATCCATTTCTATAATATAAATTGTTTTTCAAGTCAATGACACACAAATTCACTGACTCACTCTATCTCTCTTTCTTACCCTCGTTCTCTCTCACATACACACGCACGCACATCCATTTCATATATCTTTCAATTTCTGCTCTCTGCAAATAAAAGTTTTACAGATAAAACTGCTTACAAAAATTGCGATTAATGTATAATTTCTTTCTATGTTCATAATTAAATAAATCTTTTAATGATTAGACAGATGTCCAATAGAATAGCTCTCACAAACAGACTACATACAAATTCTTTCTTCACAACTCCTGAAGCCATTTTCTGACAGGAGTGGGTGAAATCTTCATACAGTTGGAGGCTCCAATCGAAACGGGACACAATATGATCAGGTTGGAAACGCTGTTATAGATTATGCCTAACCGAAAACAATCACAGCCACATCATCCAAACAGGCTGGGTGAAACCAGGTTTAGCTGCTAGTATATATATTCAAACTACATAATACGCAGAATTGTCGCATTAATTAAGTAGGGTGTTTTGAGGGAGATTTGGCGGCTATTTCTACCAGGTCTACCTAGCACGTAGAGGTCTGAACTTAGTTTTCAATCACAGATTTGCATTTCAAAAATTTAACATTAATCTTTTCCATAAATCAACTATCGTAAAAATTTTCTACCATGCCCTTGCATTTTCTATGTGTGTGTGTACCTTAAAAGACGTGATTAGACAGAGGTCGAATAGAATAGTTCTCAGAAACAGACTACGTACAAATTCTTTCTTCACAATTCCTTGAAGCTGTTTTCTGTGAAGATATTATGGAAAGGTCCTCCCCCATTTTCTCCCAAATTTGTTTATTTAAAAAATTTTTTTTTGCCAAAAATCCCCATTTTCAGATACGGAAGTTCGGGGAAATTGCCAAAAATCGGCATTGTGAAATTTCCCCCCTTTCCCCCCCCTTCTTCAATTTTGACTTTTTTCCCTAAAACCCTAGCCCTAACCATAACTGTAAAACCCTAACCCTAACACCCTAACCGTAAATGTAAAACCCTAACCCTAACACACTAACCCTAAAACCTCAACCCTAACCCTAAAATCGTAACCTTAAGTACAGAAATGTTTTGAAATTTTTGTCTGGATTTTTCCGTATTTTTCTGCATATTTAGAAAAGAAATTTTATAAAGATTTTTGGAAATATTTTTCAGAATCATAATCTCTGTATTTTTCCGCCTATTTTGAAAATAAAAATTCTGGAAAAGTTCAAAATGAAGGAAATTGGGGTGGGGGTAATTTAGAAATGTTAATTTTTGCCAATTTTTTTGCAGATTTGTATTCCCCGTAGCTGAAAAGGGGGATTTCTGTCTGAAAAAAAATTTTAAGAAAGGGTGGTTTTGAGGATGGGGAATGGGTGAAGCTGTTTTCTGATTGGGGTGGGGAGGATTTTCATACGGCTGGAGGCTCCAATTGAAACAGGGGACCCGAAATGATAAGGTTGAGAAACGCTGTTAGAGATTATGCCTAAGCGAAAATGAACACAGCCACATCATCCAAACAGACCAGGTGAAATCGGGCTTAGCTGCTAGTATTCATATATGTATTATATATATATGTATGTATATATTTATATGTGTAAATGTATATATTATTATATATGCATTACGTTTATATATGTATATATATATTATATTTATATATGTATATATATATATATATATATTATATTTATGTATGTATATATATATTATATTTATATATGTATATATATATATCTATTATATTTATATATGTATACTCTTTACTCTTTACTCTTTTACTTGTTTCAGTCATTTGACTGCGGCCATGCTGGAGCAACGCCTTTAGTCGAGCAAATCGACCCCAGGACTTATTCTTTGGAAACCTAGTACTTATTCTATTGGGCTCTTTTGCCGAACCGCTAAGTTATGGGGACGTAAACACACCACCATCAGTTGTCAAGCGTTGGTGGGGGGACAAACACAGACACACAAACACACACACACACACACACACACATATACGATGGGCTTCTTTTTCAGTTTCTGTCTACCAAATCCACTCGCAAGGCTTTGGCCGGCCCGAGGCTATAGTAGAAGACACTTGCCCAAGGTGCCACGCAGTGGGACTGAACCCAGAACCATGTGGTTGGTAAGCAAGCTACTTACCACACAGCCACTCCTGTGCCTATGTATATATATATATATATATATATATATATATATATATATATATTATATATATTATGTTTCTATATGTATATATATTATATTTATATATATATTCATATATGTATTTATATATATAATAATACCATAGGGTAAAATTAATTAATAATTTTACCAAGTAATGAGTATGTTAAAAAAACGTTTTTAGGTAAAATTATATACATAATTATAATCAGAGTCAGCTAAGTGCCTCACCACGTACTGAATTAGAAATAGACGTTAATGTCTTTCCAGCTACTATAAAAATCTCTGAGACAATTACACACATTTTTAATGTAGGTAAAAAGAAAAATGATGAGTCCACATAACTTCAGTTAATCACAGACACGTTTCGAACTTAAAGTAAAATATATTTATCTATTTTTCTCATCAGTGTAATATTCTGAGCTATAAATTTGCAAGTGTAAGAATTAAATATGTACGTGATCAAGCGTCATCGCATAACTAATATTCAACCACAATCCCATAACTAATATTCAACCGCAATCCCAAAAATATACAGGCGAATGTGATACATATTTATCTTTTATACCTTCGCGTGTATTATGACCTATCCCACAGAAAAATTATAATTTTAATAATAACAGTTCGAAACACGTCTGTGATTAACCGAAGTTGTGTGGACTCATCATTTTTCTTTTTACCTACATAAAAAAAGTGTGTTATTGTCTTAGAGATTTTTATGGTAGTTGAAAAGACATTAGCGTCTATTTCTAATTCAATACGTGGCAAGGCACTTAGCTGACCCCTGATTATAATTAGGTATATAATTATAGAATATTTTATATATATTATTTATATATGTATATATATATATATATATATATATATTATTTATATATATATATATATATATATATATATATAGATATATATATATATATATTATATTTATATTTATTTATATATATCATTTGAAATCTGAATCAAAATTGAACCGAATCCGACGACTGGCACCTATGCCAACTTCTCCTTTATTGGACACTAAACTCTGCTTGCGAAGACCTGTTGGGGCAAGTGAAATTGTAATTGAACCATACTCGATGACTGGCACCTGCGCCAGTGGAGCACTAACAGCACTGTTGAGCGTGTTCATTGCCAGAGCAGCTGTCTGGCTTCTGTGCTTGTGGCCCATAAATAGCACCATTTGAGCGTAATCGTTACCAGCGTTGCCTTCTAGCACTTGTGCTGGTGGCATGTTAGAAAATCTTTCGAGCGAGGCCGTTGCCAGTACCGCTGGACTGGCTCCCGTGCACGTGGCATGTACAAAACACCTTTTTGAGCGTGGCTGTTGCCGGTACCGTGTGACTGGCCTTCGTGCTGGTGGCACGTAAAAGCACCCACTACACTCTCGGAGTGGTTGGCATTCAGAAGGGCATGCAGCTGTAGAAACTCTGCCAGATCAGATTGGAGCCTGGTTCAGCCTTCTGGCTTGCCAGTCCTCAGTCAAATTGTCCAACCCATGCTAGCATGGAAAGCGGACGTTAAACGATGATGGTGTTGATGATTGATATAAATATATTACATATTTATATATATATGTTATATACAGGAGTGGCTGTGTGGTAAGTAGCTTGCTTACCAACCACATGGCCCCAGATTCATTCCCACTGCGTGGCACCTTGGGCAAGTGTCTTCTACTATAGCCTCCGGCCGACCAAAGCCTTTTGAGTGGATTTGGTAGACGGAAACTGGAAATGCCCATCGTATATATGTATATATTTATATGTATGTATGTGTGTGGGTGTCTGTGTTTGTCTCCCCAACATTGCTTGACAACTGATGGTGGTGTGTTTACTTCCCCGTAACTTAGCGGTTCAGCAAAAGAGACGATAGAATAAGTACTAGGCATGCAAAGAATAAGTCCTGGGGTCGATTTGCTTGACTAAAGGCGGTGCTCCAGCATGGTTGCAGTCAAATGACTGAAACAAGTAAAAGAGTATATATATATATATCATCATCATCATCATCATCATCATCGTTTAACGTCCGCCTTCCATGCTAGCATGGGTTGGACGATTTGACTGAGGACTGGTGAAACCGGATGGCAACACCAGGCTCCAATCTAATTTGGCAGAGTTTCTACAGCTGGATGCCCTTCCTAACGCCAACCACTCAGAGAGTGTAGTGGGTGCTTTTACGTGTCACCTGCACGAAAACGGCCATGCTCGAAATGGTGTCTTTTATGTGCCACCCGCACAAGAGCCAGTCCAGGGGCACTGGCAACGATCTCGCTCGAAAACCCTACAAAGGCCAGTCAGGCGGTATATACATAAATATATATATATATATATGTCTGTACGTATTGTCGTCGTCGTTTAACGTCCGCTTTCCATGCTAGCATGGGTTGGACGATTTGACTGAGGACTGGTGAAACCAGATGGCTACACCAGGCTCCAATCTGATTTGACAGTGTTTCTACAGCTGGATGCCCTTCCTAAAGCCAACCACTCAGACTGTAGTAGGTGCTTTTACGTGTTAACCGCACGAAGGCCAGTCAGGCGGTACTGGCAAAGGCCACGCTCATCTCGCTCGAGAAACCTCATGTGTCACCCGCACAAGAATCAGCCCAGGGGCACCAGCAACGATCCCGCTCGAAAAATCCCAGAACCCCACACAAGAGCCAGTTCAGCGGCACCGGCAACGATCTCGCTCGCAGAAATTTCATGTGTCACCAGCAGAAGAACCAGTCCAGGGGCACTGGCAACGACCTCGCTCGAAAAACCTCATGTGTCAGCCGCAAGCCGGCCCAGGGGCACCGGCAACGATCTCGCTTGAAAGATTTCATGTGTCGCCCGCACATGAGCCAGTCCAGGGTCACTGGCATTGATCCCGCTCGAAAGATTTCATGTGTCTCCTGCACATGAGCCAGTCTATGGGCACTGGCAACGATCCAGCTCGAAACATTTCATGTGTCACCCGTACAAGAACCAGTCCAGGGGCACTGGCAACGGTCTCGCTCGAAAGATATCACGTGTCACCCGCACATGAGCCAGTCCAGGGGCACCGGCAACGATCCCGCTCGAAAGATATCATATGTCGCCCGCACATGAGCCAGTCCAGGGGCACTGGCAACGATCCCGCTTGAACGATTTCATGTGTCACCTGCACATGAGCCAGTCCAGGGGCACCGGCAACGATCTCGCTCGAAAAACCTCATGTGTCACTCGCACAAGAGCCAGTCCATGGGCACTGGCAACGGTCTCACTCGAAAGATATCACGTGTCACCCGCACATGAGCCAGTCCAGGGGCACTGGCAACGGTCTCGCTCGAAAGATATCATGTGTCACCCGCGCATGAGCCAGTCTAGGGGCACCGGCAACGATCCCGCTTGAACGATTTCATGTGTCACCCGCACATGAGCCAGTCCAGGGGCACCGGCAACGATCTCGCTCTAAAAACCTCATGTGTCACTCACACAAGAGCCAGTCCAGGGGCACTGGCAACGATCTCGTTCGAAAAACCTCATGTGTCACCTGCACAAGAGACAGCCCAGGGGCACCGGCAACGATCCCGCTCGGAAGATTTCATGTGTCGCCCGCACATGAGCCAATCCAGGGGCACTGGCAACGATCCTGCTCGAAAGACTTCATGTGTCGCCCGCACATGAGCCAGTCCAGGGGCACTGGCAACGATCCCGTCTCGCTCAAGGCATTTCATGTGTCACCCGCACAAGAGCCAGCCCAGGGTCACCGGCAATGATCCCGCCCGCACACGAGCCAGCCCAGGGGCACCGGCAACGATATCGCTCGAAAAACCTCATGTGTCACCCGCACAAGAGCCGGCCCCGGGGCGTCGCCCGCACATGAGCCAGTCCAGGGGCACTGGCAACGAACCCGCTCAAACATTTCATGTGTCACCCGCACAAGAGTCAGTCCAGGGGCACCAGCAACGATCCCGCTCGAAAGATTCGTGTGTCGCCCGCACATGAGCCAGTCCAGGGGCACTGGCAACAATCCCGCTCGAAAGATTTCATGTGTCGCCCGCACATGAGCCAGTCTGGGGGCACTGGCAAATGATCCCACTCGAAAAAGCCTCATGCGTCACCCGCACAAGAGCCAGTCTAAGGGCAACGGTCTCGCTCGAAAGATATCACGTGTCACCCGCACATGAGCCAGTCCAGGGGCACTGGCAACGATCCCGCTCGAAAGATTTCATGTGTCGCCCGCACATGAGCCAGTCCAGGGCACTGGCAACGATCTCGCTCGAAAGATATCATTTGTCGCTCGCACATGAGCCAGTCCAGGGGCACTGGCAACGATCCCGCTCGAAAGATTTCATGTGTCGCCCGCACATGAGCCAGTCCAGGGGCACTGGCAACGATCTCGCACGAAAGATATCATGTGTCGCCCGCACATGAGCCAGTCCAGGAGCACTGGCAATGATCCCGCTCGAAAGAATTCATGTGTCGCCCGCACATGAGCCAGTCCAGGGGCCCTGGCAATGATCCTGCTCGAAAGATTCATGTGTCGCCGCACATGAGCCAGTCCAGGGGCACTGGCAACGATCCCGCTCGAAAGATTTCATGTGACACACACAAACACACACACACACACACACACACACACACATATATATATATATAAACATAATTAAGGGATCAGCAAGCATTTGCTTCACCATATACCGAAGTCTCCACCGATAATGGTGCTTACATACCGAAGGGCTTGGTAAAAATTGTTAATTGTTGATTTATTAATAAATTAATAAATTGATAAATCTTTACCCTTTTAATTTGTAATAAATATTTATATATATATATATATATATATATATATATATATATATATATATATATATATATACATACATATATACATATATATATATATATATATATATATATATATATATATATATATATATATATATATATATATATACACATATATATATATCATATGTATTATAGTTATATCTATAATAATAAATGGCTGGTTTGTGAATTTGTTACTTTAACTCCTGAGAGTATCCAACTGACGTGTGTGGGGTTTATGCCCATGTGGTCACTTATGCACTTGCAATTTTTTAAAAATTGATTTTTCAAACATCATAAAATTTTGGCATTTTTCACACTCGCCATTGTGGCATCAATTTGATGAAAAATGTATGTATATATATAATATGTGGGGGCGCAATGGCCCAGTTGTTAGGCCAATGGACTCGCGGTCATAGGATCGTGGTCTCAATTCCCAGACTGGGCGTTGTGTATGTTTATTGAGCGAAAACATGTAAAGCTCCACGAGGCTCTGGCAGAGTGTGGTGGCGCACCTGCTGTACTCTTTTGCCACAACTTTCTCTCATTCTTTCTTCCTGTTACTGTTGTAACTATATTTCAAAGGGCCAGCCTCGTCACACTCTGTGTTATGCTGAATCTCCCCGAGAACTATGTTAAGGGTACACATGTCTGTGGTGTGCTCAGCCACTTGCATGTTATTTTCACAAGCAAGCTGTTACGTTGATCGGTTCAACTGGAACCCTTGTTATTATAACCGACGGAGTGCCACGATGTATCTTCTATATGTATAAAAATGAGAATGTGTGTCTGTCTGTCTGTCTGTGTGTGTGAATCCCTAAAACTCGAGAACTACGCAACCAATTTCATTCAAATTTTACACATGCCTTACTTAGGGTTCCAGTTGTGTTTTAGTCAAAAAAAAAATTTTAACTTCTTCTAGAGTTCGAGCCCACAGCAACATAATATCTCCTCCACTATTTAAGTATTACGTGTCAAAAGTGAAACAAAAACACTCATGTCAAATAATTTCACTTTAAAAATGAAACTATTCTAACACTATTCTAACTGAAACAATCACATTTCGATACTGTAATGACAGATACTTTCAGAGAGAGAGAGAAAGAGAGAGAGAGAGAGAAAGAGAGAGAGAGAGAGAGAGAGAGAGATGTATATGTATACATATAGATGTATATGTATACATATAGATGTATATGTACACGTTATTCCACTAACTGAAACAATCACATTTCGATACTTTCAGAGAGAGAGAAAGAGAGAGAAAGAGATGTATATGTATACATATACATGTGTATGTATTCATGGGAGTTATGGCCGTTATACATAGAATATAATTTCCAAATTTCATAAAGATCCGTTCAGTACTTTTGACGTAGTTTTGGATAAGAAAACAAATGACTAATGTGTGTGTTTGTGTGCATGTGTTTGTGTGTGATGGGTGTATATATGTATAGATATCTGTATGCATGTATATATATGTATATATCATCATCATCATCATCATCATCATCGTTTAACGTCCGCTTTCCATGCTAGCATGGGTTGGACGATTTGACTGAGGACTGGTGAAACCGGATGGCAACACCAGGCTCCAGTCTGATTTGGCAGAGTTTCTACAGCTGGATGCCCTTCCTAACGCCAACCACTCAGAGAGTGTAGTGGGTGCTTTTACGTGTCATCCGCATGAAAACGGCCACGCTCGAAATGGTGTCTTTTATGTGCCACCCGCACAAGCCAGTCCAGGGGCACTGGCAACGATCTCGCTCGAAAATCCTACAGGAGCCAGTCAGGCGGTACTGGCAACGGCCACGCTCAAAATGGTGCATCTCATGTGCCACCCGCACAAGAACCAGTCCAGTGGCACTGGCAACGATCTTACTTGGCTTGCCGGGTCTTCTCACGCACAGCACATTTCCAAAGGTCTCGGTCAGTAGTCATCGCCTCGGTGAGGCCCAATGTACGAAGGTCTTGCCTCACCACCTCAGCCCAGGTCTTCCTGGGCCTACCTCTTCCACGGGTTCCCTCAACTGTTAGGGTGTGGCACTTTTTCACGCAGCTATCCTCCTCCATTCTCACCACATGTCCATACCAGCACAATCGTCTCTCTTGCACGCTACAACTGATGCTTCTAATGTTCAGCTTTTCTCTCAAGATACTTACACTCTGACGGGTATTCACATTGACATTACACATCCAACGGAGCATACTGGCTTCATTCCTTGCGAGCTTACGTATGTCCTCAGCAGTTACAGCCCATGTTTCACTGCCATGTAGCATGGTTGTTCGTACGCATGCGTCATACAGTCTGCCTTTTACTCTGAGTGAGAGACCCTTTGTCGCCAGCAGGGGTAAGAGCTCTCTAAACTTTGCCCAGGCTATTCTTATTCTAGCAGCTACACTTTCAGCGCACCCACCCCCACTACTAACTTGGTCGCCCAGATAGCGGAAGCTATCGACTACCTCTAGTTTTTCACCCTGGAATGAGATAGAAGTTGTTTCCTGTTTGTTTACAGTCTTTATTGCACCTGAACATCTGCCACAAACAAAAACTAACTTGCTAGTTAACCTGCCTTTGATGTTGCTGCACCTCTTATGTGTCCATAGCTTGCACCGGGTACATCTTATAGAGTTACTACCTACTCCTTTTGTACATACTGAGCAGGGCCATCTACCTGAAGGGGTTTGTGTTTTATCTACCTTCCTACTTATTAGGATTTTGGTTTTAGCTAGGTTGACTCTAAGGCCCTTCAATTCTAGACCTTGCTTCCACACCTGAAACTTCTCCTCTAGTTCTGATAGTGACTCCGCAATTAGGGCAAGGTCATCAGCATAGAGGAGCTCCCAGGGGCAACCTGTCTTGAACTCCTCTGTGATTGCCTGGAGGACTATGGTAAATAAGAGGGGGCTGAGGACGGAACCTTGGTGGACCCCTACCTCTACCCGGAATTCATTGCTGTACTCATTTCCAACCCTCACCTTACTGGCAGCATCTCTGTACATGGCTCGCACAGCTCTCACTTACCATTCTTCTATCCCAAGTTTCCTCATTGATCACCAGATAAGGGATCGGGGGACCCTGTCAAAGGCTTTCTCCATGTCAACGAAAGCTAGGTACAGAGGTTTATCCTTAGCTAGGTATTTCTCCTGTAACTGTCTCACTAGAAATAAGGCATCAGTAGTGCTTTTACCTGGCACGAACCCAAACTGCATCTCATCTAAATTGATTCGCCCCCTAATTAGTTGGGCTATGACCCTCTCTGTAACTTTCATAACCTGATCTAACAGCTTGATGCCTCTGTAATTATTTGTATCTAAAGCGTCCCCTTTACCTTTGTAGCAGTTGACTATGATGCTGCTACACCAGTCATTGGGTATGACTCCTTCGTGTATCACCTGGTTCGTAATACGGGTGACTAGGCTATAGCCAACACTGCCAGATATTTTGAGCATCTCTGCAGTGATTCCTGATGGGCCGGGGGCTTTCCCGGTCTTCATACTCTTAATTGCTTTATCTACCCTGGTACTATCAACTCGGATAGCTGGTCCCTCTATTGGGTCGACATACGGCAGGCTCTCTTTCTCCCATTCATTCTCTTTATTAAGCAATCTATCGTAGTGGCATCTCCAGACCTCTTTCTTTGCATCCTCATTTAATGCAAGCGTACCATCATCCATGCGAACACATTTCTCTCCTACAACATCACTATTCTCTCTCCTACACTGTCTTGCAACACGAAATACCTCGAGTCTTTGGTCCTCACGGCGCAGAACATTGGCAAATCTTTCCTTATCTGCTTCCCCTCTGGCTAAATAAACCTGTCGCCTAGCCTCCCTTCTGGCACATTGGTACAATTCCCTGCTACCACCGTTCTTCCAGTCCTTCCAAGCCTGTTTCTTTTGTCTAATAGCCCTGTCAACCTCCTTGTTCCACCACCACGTTACTCTGGGTCGGGAGGGGACCTTACACCACCCACAAATCTGGTCGGTGGCTTTCAACAGGTTGTCCCGCAGAAATCTCCAATTGTCTTCCACGTTGTATGATGCTATATCCCCTTCTATTTCGTTAAATGCTTCAAGTAACTTGTCTCTAAGTCTCTGTCCGTTTGCAGGGTCTTTAAGCTTCCACACCCTTCTTCTCCACGCCTGTCTAATTCTGGGCACCCATTTTGCCTTGATCCCAAAGTCGCTAACTACTAATCTATGTTGTGGGGTACATTCTTCGCCAGGGTAGGTTTTGGCATTTATAAGCCGCCCTCTTTCCCTATTTCTGACGAGGATGTAGTCGATTTGGCTAGAGTGTCTGCCGGAGCGGTAGGTGACTAGGTGACTGGCAGGTTTCCTGAAGTTGGTATTGCTGACCATAAGATTGGTTGCATCACAGAACTCCAGCAGTCTGGTTCCCTCCTCGTTGCGGGAACCGAAGCCATAGCCGCCATGTATGCCATGGAAGCCTCCAGCACGACGTCCGACATGACCGTTGAAGTCTCCAGCCACAAAGAGAAGGTCCTTGTCACTCGTCGACGAGGTAGTTTGCAAGAGGGTGTCATAGAATTGGTCTTTCAGACCATCTGGTAGCCCCGGTTGAGGTGCATAGGCTGAGATGACAGTAGCTAATCTATGATGAAGCACTAGTCTGATCTTAAGTACTCTGTCACTTACTCTAACGACCTCGATTACCTTATCCACCCATTTCTCCGCTAGAAGTATTCCTACGCCCCCGACCCCGTCAGTGTTCCCTGCCCAGAAAATCTTGTACCTGTGTTCTTTGCCTGTGAGGAACCTCGCAGAACCTCCTCTCCATCTTACTTCCTGGATGCAGCACATATCTACGCGTCTCCGTTCAAGCATCTCAACAATTTCACCAGATCTACCTTTCAGCGTGCCGACGTTGAGAGTGCCAATCCTAACAGTATGGGTGTTGGGGGTGTGGGCCTGTAGCCTGGGAAGGGGAAAAGCAGTGTCGTGTACCTGAAAAGAAAACTTGCAATTGGAAGAATTCATAAGCAAAACAGTACCTACAACCTGCAAACATTTCTCAAACTTAATGCGCTACCCAAAGGTAGGGGAGAGGATGGCCAAGGCTACTAGATGGGTTCCGGGAGACAGCCGAGGTTGACAGGATGACAGAGGAATGAACTTCCGGTGGAGGGGGTGGGAGGGCGGGTTACCGCCAGTGAGTAGATAGGGCTCTTAATCGTAGATTTTAAATATTTGAGAGACAACAATGCATAAATCGTAATTTTTAAAAAAGCAATGAATTCTAGGTGATTAGAATATAACGTAGCATGAATTTAGGAAGCTTAGAAAATGAATAAGCATGAATTTAAGACAACAACTGAATTCAATTGAATTTCATGGAGAGAAACAAGATAAATAATAGAGGGCAAACTAAAGCGCGAAGGTATTATGAGATGTTTGAGGCCGTAAATAAATAAAAAATCTCTATCTTATCTGCATCTTGGAGATTTCGTCGTAGTATGTCAGCGAGATAATTTAGAATGGGTTTCTCATTTATATATTGCCAGAACCTGAAGACCTTAAGGAAAAACTACGAAAGAGAGAGAGAGGATGGAGGGGTAGACAGAGGCATGGCGGGAGAAAAGATCATCATCATCATCATATATATATATAAAGAGAGAGAGAGAGAGAGGGGGGACCAGTCAAGCAGCACATCACGCTGTAATTCTTGGGCTGAGAAATCAACACTTAAAAGCCATAATTTTAAGGAGCGATAAGAATTTTTGAATAAAGGAAAATGGGTAGGGGTGGGTAGGTACCGCCAGCGAGTAGATAGGGCTCTTAATTGTAGATTTTAAATATTTGAGAGACAACAATGCATAAATCGTAATTTTTAAAGGAGCAATGAATTCTAGGTGATTAGAATATAACGTAGCATGAATTTAGGAAGCTTATATTACATGTACATCTATATATATACATCTACACATGTGTATACATATACATGTATGCATATAGATCTATATCTATATATATATATCTATATATATATATATCTATATATATATATCTATATATATATGAAAATTGAATTTGATAAACTTTCAAGGAGCAACAGCTACTGATATCATCCATCCACCAAATTAATGGCAGAGAATTTTACCATCTTGAAGGTTGTACCATTGTTACAAACAACAAGCCCCCAAAACCAACATTAAGTAACCTAGATTTTGAGTTGGTGATAACAGCAATGACTGCTGCTGATCTAGATCTATCAATAATGATTCAATACAACAGTAATTATGAAAGCATATCAGATATACACAAGTGAAAATTACCTACATTCCCTTAATACAAAAATTGTCATGGAAATCCCGTTAAATTAATTTTGATAGTAAATAATAAGTTTAGAATATAATCACTTTATAACAATGTCTATTCTGGACAGCCGTACTACATGCCTTCAGGTTTGCCCATAGAGACACAGCCATAAATGACTATATTCTTTCCCCAATAAAATTAGAGGTGTATATCTGAAGTATATAACACATTAATGAACTAGCCTAATTAAATGAATTAAAAAGAAAGAGGAAAGCAACTAAAAAATTAACAAAAAAGCAGAAAGCAAGTAAGGCTGAAAGAAAAAATTAATAATGAAAGTTAAACTTACTTAAGTGCAATAGCGTATTAAAAATAGCTTTATTAATTAAATATTGAAATTAAAAAGTAAGTTGTAGAATATAAGCACTTTTGACTAATGCTTTTTCTGAATAGCCTTACTACATGACTTCAGTACTGCCCATAGAGACACAGCCAGAAATGTCTATATTCTATCAAGTGAATTTGGAAATTTAGAAAAAATAAAGATAAAATAAAGTTATTTTTTTATGCAAATTTATTTTCTTGCAATTATTAATAAATTATATGCATTTTTATAAGCAAAAAAATATTGATTTTATAACAAGGAACAACAACTACAATATAACCATCATCTTGAATTTGCAACATGGCTCACCAAACGATAACAAATTGCAAAACCCCAAAATTTTCAGTGACCTGGCTCACCTTAAGTCACATAGATCTTGAGTTGATGAAAATGATAACTGTTGCTAATTGAAATGAAAAATAAGCACTTGTGTTATGTAATAAATTTAATTTAATTAACAATGGTCAATGACATAGTTTTAACTTCATTGTTAATGCATTTAAAATTAAAAGGAATATAAAATGTAATCACTTAATTGTGCTTTTCTGAACAACCCTACTACATGATTCAGTACTGCTCACAGAAACACAATCACAAGTGGTTATATTTTATTGTATAATTTAGGTTGTTTAAAGCAAAAATTAATATGAAGTTATTTATAAAAGTAAGTAATCCCCCAACCCACATCCCCCAAACCCTTCATTGGATTATTAAACAAACTTGTTTACTTTATTTTAAAATTGTAGTATTAAGAATCCCAATATTAAAGTAGATTAATTGTCAATAAAATTATGAATGTGAAAGATTTATGAGTGTAAATTTTATTTTTTAATTGATATACAGAAACAATAAAAAAAATATTGCGACCTGACGAATATTATTCAACTACCAGTAGTTGAATGATATTAGGTGGAAGTGACATTTAAATTTATGACCACAAGGACAATAGTTTTAGCCTTTCATAATAACTGCATCCTATGTAATTAACTGTTGATATCTATGTTCTCTTTTTTAGTGTTATGATCATGATGATGATGTAGGAGTTGGTGATGATGATAATATTGATGGTTTTCATCTGCCTCATATTGCATAATAATGAAGAGATTTGGTTATTTTCCCCCACTTTTTTAAAGAATTATTTGTTTAATCATTTGTTCTGTAATGATTGATGTGTCTAGTTTAAATATTATATCTCTTCTTCCTTTTTCCAGCCTTCCCTCTATTCACAACCAAACGCGTATTTTGGCGAGGAATTGTTGAAGAAATGTTGTGGTTTATTCAAGCCTGCACCAACAGCAATAAACTAGCTGATAAAAATATCCATATTTGGGATGCCAATGGTTCCCGAGACTTCCTTGACAAGTTAGGTTTTTATGAAAGAGAGACAGGTAATTAGTTTGAATGATTTTCTTGTTTTTTTATTTTCATTGTTTAATCATAGGAGTGAGGACTGTTTCTGGCCTAGATTTAATCTCCAAGACTATTGTCTGGATGGTGGGATGGCACGAAAGACTTTGTTTCTTCAAATACAGTCCTCCATTTGGCAAGCTTTCGTATATTTTACATCTATGCAGCTTCACTAATAAGTTTGAGACAACCTGGGGTTATGTTGAAATGTATTCACACTCCCAGTTCCTACATTCCTCTCACTTCTACTTACCTTTTACTGTCAGAATCCATCTAGACACTTCATCCTCACTTTTTATCTCTTCCCTACTCTATCCAGCTCACCCCAACCTACTTTTCTAAAACATGATGAATAGTCTTGTAGCTCCTTTAAAGGAGTACTCTGGCTCATTCTATCATACTTTAATCCCTCATCTCTTAGGATATAGCCTCCTCTTGTCAAGGTTCATAGTTTTGCAAGCTGCCTGGCAATCTCACTAGCTGTTGGCATAAAAAAGTACCTGGTACACACTGAAGTAGTTGGTATTAAGAAGGATATCCAACAATAGAAACCAGGCCAAAGGGGACACTGGATCATGATGCATTCCTTGGGTCTATCAGATCCTGTTAAACTGTACAGATACAGGGCCAATATATATTGTGGATGTATCATGATTTTGGCTGTCATTGTTATTATTTTGCTGGATATCTGAAATATCAGATCTCCATAGCAACCAATACTTTGCAGAGGCAATTATTTCTTGAAGACTTTTGATGTTTGAAGTCAGCTCAACAGTTTCAACATAGTAACTGATTAATATTTTTCTCCTTGTCATTAGTCACTGATTTTAGGGGAAGGAAAGGCAGAATTCACTCCAGCAAACTTCTCTTTTAGATTCAAATGAAATGTCTGGTGGCCAGAAATGTAAGTGCAAAAGAAAATAAAGTTAGGGTAAGCAACTAATGTTGAAAAGGGTGGCTATAGTGGAAATTTAAGATAATTAGTTAATGAGACGTGTAGATTTGTGCTGCATCCAAGAACTATGGTGGAGAGGAAGTTCTGCTAGGTTCCTCACAAGCAAAGAACATAGGTGTAAGATTTTCTGGACAGGGAACACTAATGGGGTTGGGGGCATGGCTATACTTCTTGTGGAGAAATGGGTCAATAACGTAATCGAGGAAGTCAGAGTCTGCAATAGAATACTTAAGATTAGATTAGTCCTTTATCATGGGTTAGCAACCATTATCTCGGCCTATGCCCCTCAGCCAGGGCTACTTGATGAACAGAATGATTAATTTTATGACACCCTTTTGCAGACTACCTTACGACGAATGACAGGGACCTTCTCTTTGTGGCTGGCGACTTCAATAGGCATGTTGGATAACATGCAGGGGGCTCTGCTGGTGACAAATAGCCTCTCACTCAGAGTAAAAGGTAGACTGTATGATGTATGTGTGCGAACAGTCATGCTACATGGCAGTGAAATATGGGCCGTGGCATGCATAAGTTTGCAAGGAATGAAGCTAGTATTATCCGCTGGATGTGAAATGTCAGTGTGCATGCATGACAGAGTGTAAGCGCCCTGAGAGAAAAGTTGGACATAAGAAGCATCAGATGTGGTGTGCAAGAGAGACGACTGCTCTAGTATGGTCATGTGTTGAGTATGGATGCAGACAGCTGTGTGAAAAAATGTCACACCCTAGCAGTAGAGGGAACCTGTGGAAGTGATAAATCTAGGAGGACAGGTCCTCCTAGATTAGGTGCTGAAGCACGACCTTCAAACGTTGGACCTCACGGAGGCGATGACAAGTGACCGAGACCTTTGGAGATATGCTGTGCTTGAGAAGACCCAGCAAGCCAAGTGAGACCATAACCATGGCCTATGCCAGTGCAGCATGACTGGCCCATTTAAGAGTACCCTTCAATCATTGGGCAATAAACTGCACTTCCGAAGATCTGTTGAGTCAAGTGAAGTCATTATTGTGGCCGATGACAGTACTGCCTGATTGGCTCCTGTGCTGGTGACACATAAAACGCACCATTCATGTGTGGTTGATGCCAGTGCTGCCTGACTGGTCTTGTGCCGGTGGCACATAAAAAGCACTCACTATACTCTCAGAGTGGTTGGCATTAGGGAGGGCATCCAGCTTTAGAAACTTTGCCAGATCAGATTGGAGCCTGGGGCAGCCTTCCGGCTTGCCAGCCCTCAGTTAAACCGTCCAACCCATGCCAGCATAGAAAGCAGACGTTAAATGATGATGATGATGATGATGTGCCTTAAAACTAATGTTTTGTAAATGTTGTTTAATCATCATCATTTTAATGTTTGCACGAGTCAGATGGAATTCATTGAGACAGATTTTCTATGGCAGGATGTCCTTCCTTTTACCATTCATCACCTGTTTCCAACAAGGTGATATTTTCCCATGGAATATTAGAAACATGAAACTGCTTATGTGATGGTGGCACTCATTTACAACTATTGCCAATGTTAAGACGAGGAGACAAATTACACACACTTAGATATATGTGTGTGTGTTGTCATCATCATCATTATTTAATGTCCATTTTCCATGCTGACAAGGATTAGATAGCTTGACAGAAGCAACATTTGGTTCCATTGTTTTGGCATAGTTTCTACAGCTGGATGCCCTTCTTAACTCCAACCTCTTGACAGATTGTACTGGGTGCTTTTTATGTGGCACTGGCATCAGCAAGGTCACCAAGTACCTTGCAGGACAAAACTCCATTAATCGGAAATGGATAATATTGAAGGAGTGCAGCTTTGTGCCAGTTGAAAGATTAAAGTTATAGAGAGACAGAGATAGGTGACTTGCTATAGAATAAATACATGGATACTCCAGTTGAAAAAGAAAGTAGGGTGAGTTAGAGAGTAAGATAAAGAGAGTGAGAGAAATGATGGCAAAGATGTGTTGGGACATGCCCTCAAATGACATGAGGATGGGGTATAGATGAGGTAATACAGGTTTGAACTGGGGGCATGATCGAGGTGACTGTAACAAATGGAGAAAAATATTGGAGATGCTTGGGGTGGGGGTTGCAGTAGATGTGTGAGGGCATTTAGGGTCATCAATAGGTAAGTGAGGTATTAACAATGGAGAACAGCAGAGGAGAGAGAAAGCATAGAAAGGAGATGACTGGCGGAGACAGTAGGTGGGGAAAGAAAATGGAAGTGATTTGAAAGGCAGCTGAAAAAGCTGGGGGAGGTAGTATGTGCCTATTCTGCTCTCAGGTGATAGAGAAGTGATGAGTATTAGGGGGTGAAATGTAAGAGGAAAAGGTTGACAAGGCAGAGGGGATGGCAGTAGTGGTAGGGCAGAGCCCATTGTCTTCTTCAATAGAGCAAGGTGCCAGTTATATCAGTCCTTTGTCATCTCCTTTATAAACCTCAGCGTCTTGAGATCGGCCTTCAGTACTTAGTCTCATATCTTCCTAGGTCTCCATTTTCCACAAGTTCCCTCCACTTTAAGTGACAGGACTTTATGCAATTGTCTTCATCTATATGCATCTCGTGGTCATATCAGTGCAGTCTTCTCTCTTGCACACTATATCTAATTTCTCTTATGCTTAACTTTTTTTCTCAATGCACTAATGCTCTGTCACTTTTGGACATTGATATTGCACATCCAGTGGAGTATATCAGTTTCGTTTCTCTAGTCTTCACACATCCTCTGGATTCAGGGCCCTGTGTCTCACTAGCATTGCTGTTTGTACACATGCATTATACAGTCTTTCCACTTGGCAAGAAAGAGAGAACTTTGGTTGCTAACAGAGGTGGAAGCTCTCTGAATTTTTTTCCATCCTATTCTTATTCTAACAGTTTCACTTTTGATACATCCTCCTCCACTACTAATTAGGTCACCTAGACCTAGGTAGTAGAAATTATCCACCACCTCTTGAGAACCTCCAGGGCATTTGACAAAAATCAATTTTCTGTGTATCTCTAGTCTTTATGACTTGTGTACATCTTCCACCATACAAACACTACTTTCTCATTTAACCTTCCTACTATTCCACTGTACGTCTTGTGTATCTGAAGTGAGCACTGGGTACACCGAATGGAATTCCTGTCTACATCTTTCCTACATATCGAGCAGTGCCATTTACCTGAAGGAGTTAGAATCCTGTTTGTTTTCTTGTTTTTACTATGTTGTTGGTCTTTGCTTAGATAACTTTAAGGCATTTAAGTCAAGATTTTGCTTCCACAACTTTTCTAGTTCTATTACAGATTGTGCTATGAAAGTAAGATCATCAGCATATAATTGTTCCCAGGGACAGCTGGTCTTAACTTCCTCTGTTATGGCCCGGACGAGGAGGATGAATAGGAGGGGTCAGAGGATCATGATTTGGTGAACACCTACCTGTACCCTAAACTTGTCACTGTACTCATGGTTAATTCTTATCTTACTAACAGACCCCTGTACATAGTCTGTACTGCTTTCACAAGTCATTCATCTACCCTTAGCTTCCTCAGAGACCACCATATCACATAGTGGGATATTCTGCAAAGGCTTTCTCCAGATCAACAAATGCAAAGTACAATGGCTTACTCTAAGCTCTAAATACTTCAATTGCTAAATATTTCTCTCCTTCATAGACAACCTAATTAACTACACAGGTAACTAAACCATATCCTACTCTGCCAGATATTTTTAAGCAGCTCAACAGTGATTCCTGATGGGTATTGGGGAGAGCTTTTCCTATCTTCTTATCCTTAATTGCTTTATCAACTGAGTTACTGTTGGGTCCATACTAGGCACTCTCTCCTCCCTTGCATTCTCTATATTTAGCAACCTTTCATAGTGGCACTTCCATGCCTCTTTGCAGAATCACTAAGTGCAAGCATATCATTATCTGTCATAATACACTTCTCTCTCGCAACATCTTGATTCTCTCTGACACTCTCTCTAGATATCTGGAACATCTCAAGTCTTTGATCTTCATGTTGTAAGACATTGGCAAACCTCTCCCTTTCTGTTCTTGTCCTTGTTAGATAAACCTGATGCAGCTATCTGATATGGTACTTTGCTACCCAGCCTTTTCCTGCAGAGTTGCTTCATTGCTGGTGATCACCTGTTCTAGGACTTTGAAATAGTGACACTACAACCAGCCCTGATCAGCCCACCTTTCCATGCAGCCTCTGCGGTTGTGTCTTTGTCCTAATGGGTTGGATGGATTGACAAGAGAAGTACATTGGAAAGGCTGAAGAAAATAAAATAAATTATTTTCCTTAGCTTAGCGTTCATTTAAGTCGCAGCTTAACCACTTCAAAGTAAACTGATACCATGCGCTAAATCCCTTCATGATACCCTGTGACCCATGAGAACACGAATATTTACGGATAGTAAAAGAAATCAAAATCAGTAAAAGAGGATTTTAGATTTTATATATATATACTAGCAGTATAACCCGACGTTGTCCGGGTGTGACTTATTACGCCATCTACGATAAGTCTTGCTAGGTGAAAATCAACTAAAAAAGAAAGTCTTACAATGAAAAACCCCTTATGATGTAAATATGTTCATAATTCAAACGACAAAATTAATAAGGAAAGTCTGAAGGCTGTTTTGTGTAACATTATTAAGTGTACGTAAATTTCATCCATCGGATCTTTTTTAAAACGGGGGCCACATTTTTCATTAATGTTTTACGTAGTGTTTTTGGTACTGAAAGACTTTCAAACTTCGTATACTTATCTATTTTGTGTTATAGAACAGAAAAATATTTTTGTATTCGAATTTATTTCATGTAAAAAATTGTCTTATTTCGATAATTTCAACCAATCACTGACAAGTATTCAGTTGTTTATATTTACTCCTTTGGCTGATTAAGCCATAGCTTCGTTTTATTTGCTTTTTTCATTTTAAATTTGCTTTTTTCATTTTCTTTTTTTTTTTTCTTCGTTTTATTTGCTTTTTTCTTTTTAAATTTGCTGTTTTACCCTAACCCTAACCCTATCACCGATAGAATTGTTTCAGAATCGTTTGTTTATGTAGTCGGCACTTAATGTATATCGGCTGAATGGACGTCAGTGATTGGTTGAAATTACAGAAATACGACAACTTTATCATGGAATAACTTAGGGATTTCTTTTTTTTTAAGAAGACTAAGAGAAAAAGATGTTTTATATGACACATTCTACCAGTGTT
Source organism: Octopus bimaculoides (assembly GCF_046866305.1). Lineage (NCBI taxonomy): Eukaryota > Metazoa > Mollusca > Cephalopoda > Octopoda > Octopodidae > Octopus > Octopus bimaculoides. Next base: position 64,629,239 of record NC_142932.1, on the reverse strand, counting down.
CCAAGTTTCAAAGTGTTTCGTTAATGAAAAATGTGGCCCCCGTTTTAAAAAAGATCCCATCCATCTAATTGGCTATACAAATGCTTGTACAAAACAACTTTTTGCGCTGCCTTGATTATACATAGCATGGTAATTCCTTTTCGCAGGAGGTAGGACGGTAATTTCTGATGAAGGAATTGCTGGCGATCTGTTGCTACACAGTTCTGCCAGAATTCTATCAGATTGGGCAGTAGATGATGATGCACCATTTTGCATTATGTTCAAAGTAGCTTCTGGAATGGGGTGAATTGCTGCAGTCTGTTGCTGTCTTTTTAAACCGGTTGCTTTCTTTCCCCAGCAAGCTCTCTTGTTTGGAGGCATAATCTATGTACATATTAAACAGAACAACAAAAGTTATAACAGATGGCAGGGTCGGAAGTTTTCACATTTTGGTAATTTTTCAGATTAACACCCACATGATTACGTAACCCTAACCCTAAAACTGTAACCGTAACGCTAACCCTCATCGTAACCCTAACCCTAACCGTAACCGTAACACCCTAGTGAAAATCGTGCGGGTGTTAATCTGAAAAATTACCCACATTTGTAATGAAGTTCACTGATTTGCAATGTGTTGTCCATAAGCTCCGTAGTTTGTATGTTTACAAAACATTGACGAACATGAGTTATCTTGTAGTGAATGCTTGTGTGTACTTGCGCGTGTATGTGTTTGAGAGAGCGAGAAAGAAGAGGGAGAGAGGAAAAGAAAGAGAGGGGGAGAAAGGAATAGAGAATGGGAGCAATAAAGAAAGAGAAAGAGAGGAAGGGAGAACGGAAGATGTTTCTATGTTATGAAAAATATATTAGAGGTAGAGGGATAGAAGAAAGCTATTAAATGGGAGAGAGGAAGAAGAATGAAGTAAGACTGAAAAGGTAGAAGGAAAGAATAGTCTTAAAGCAAGTTAATCTATGACTTTGTATGTATCACTTTCTCTCTCTCTCTCTTACTCTGTATATTATATGTTGAGCTCGTGATCGATGTGTAAGAACGCCGGTACAGGTAGAAAGGAAGAAATATAAAAGTTGCTAGAAACAACAGCCAAATCTCCCTTAAATCACACAAAGTAAACGGAATTTAAAAAATGTAATTACTGCACTGGAAAGTTCACATCGAGAAAATTCCATTGAGATAAAAATTTGTAGGAAAAAGTGGAAAATGTGGATTTCTATAAACTTTTAAAAAGGTTTCACACAGATACAGAACTTCAGCATTATATATTAAGATGGGCAACACACACACACACACACTAAATAAAAAAAATGACAGGTATTTGTATATATGTATGTATTAATGTGTATTCTGTGTCTCTCTCTCTCTATATATATGGTAGTAAGTAAATGCGTTTTAAGAAAGATGATTAAAAAAATTCAGTTTGTAGAGAATAAATGTTTGACTGTCGATCGTATTTGGAAGAGACTGACAGGTATTTGTATGTATGTGTGTATTTGTACGTATGCATGTACGAGTGTGTATTCAAAAACATCTATATTTACACTTTAAAGTTGGTTTTCACACTCAACCCTGTTCTGCAGAATCAGTGTAGCGATGGGAGGTTTGTGCTCATCTCTATGTTCTGAGTTCAAATTCCGCCGAAGTTGACTTTGCCTTTCATCCTTTCGGGGTCTAAAAAATAAGTACCAGTTGGACACAGGGGTTGATATAATCGACTATTCTCCACCTTCCCCAAGCTGCCCTTGTGGGAAAAATTTGTAATAATAATAATAATGACCTCTGCAGATCAAACTCCCAACCCACAACTAAGTCTTAAGTGTATGTATATATGGGCAACACACACACACACACTAAATAAGGTCATGTATAGGGTCATGCTTCACCACCTCCTCATCCCATGTCTTCCTGGGTCTATCTCTACCCTGGATTCATTCAACTGTTTGGGAGTGGTACTTCTTCACACAGCTCTGTTCATCCATTTGTAATGTAGTACATGACCATACCAGCGCAAACATCTCTCTTGCATGCCATATCCGATGCTTCTTATATCCAATATTTCTTTCAGGGCACTTACACTCTGTCATGTGTGAACACCAACATTACACATCCAGTGGATCATGCTAGCTTTATTTCTTATATACACAAACACATAAACATATATATACACACACACACATATATGCACACGCATATATAGACACACACACATATATACATACACACTTATGTATATATATATATATATATATATATATATATATATATATATATATATATATATACATATATACCAGGAATGGCTGTGTGGTAAGCAGCTTGCTTACCAACCACATGGTTCCACGTTCAGTACCACTGCATGACACCTTGGACAAGTGTCTCCTACTATAGCCTCAGGTTGACCCAAGCCGTGTGAATGGATTTGGTAGATGGAAACTGAAAGAAGCCTGTCGTTTATATCTATAATACACTAAAAGTCAGTTTCAATCTTGTTTGCTTGCTTATAATGTTACTTAGTGAAACTGGCACATAATGAGAAAATACCATGAATTAAGTTTACCTTGATCCAATGCTTCTTATCTCCGACATTTCTCTCAGGGTGCTTACATTCTGTCATGTGTACACACTGATATTACACATGCAGTGGATCATGCTAGTTTTATTTCTTTCAAGCCTATGCATCTTTTCAGCAGTCACAGCCTATGTTTCACTGCCATGAAGCATGGCAGTTTGCACACATGCATCATACTATCTACCTTTCACTCGGAGCAAGAGGCCGTTTGTCATCAGTAGGGGTAGAAGCTTTCTGAACTTTGCTCAGGCAATTCTTTTTGTAGTGGTAGCACTCTCTAAGCAATCACCCCCACTACTGACTTGGTCCCCTAGGTAGCGGAAACTATCAACTACTTCTAGTTTCTCCCCCTGGCATGTGATGGAATCTAATTTCTGAGCATCTGTGGTATTTTTTGCCCCTGTGCATCTGCCGCACACGAAAGCTATCTTCCCGGTTAACCTTCCTTTGATGTTGCTGCACCTCTTATGCATCCATAGCTTACACTGGGTATATTTTATGGCGTTTCTACCTACACCTTTTTTACAGATCGAGCAGGGCCATCTAACTGAAGGGGTGTGTGATGTGTTCGCCTTCCTAATTACCAGAACTTTGGTCTTTGTGACATTGACTCTAAGGCCCTTTGACTCTAAACCTTGCTTTCACACCTAGAATTTCTTCTCTAGTTCTGGTAGTGATTCTGCTATGAGGGCCAGGTAGAGGAGCTCCCAGGGGCAACTTGTCTTGAATTCCTCTGTTATTGCCTGGAGGATTATGATGAATAGGAGGAGGGCTAAGGGCTGATCTTTGGTGGACCCCTATTTCTACCGGGAATTCTTCACTATACACATTACCAACCCTAACCTTTCTAACGGTATCTCTGTATAGAGCCTGTACAGCCCTTATTAACCATTCGTCAATCCCCAGTTTCCACATCGCCCACCAGATAGGAGATCAGGGGACCCTGTCAAAGGCTTTCTCCTAGTCCACAAAAGCCAAATACAGTGGTTTATCTTTGGCTATGTATTTCTCCTGAAGTTGCCGTACCAGGAATATAGCATCAGTGGTGCTTTTCCCTTGCACAGAACTGAACTGCATCTCATCTAAGCGGACTCTCTCCCTAATTAGCTGGGCTATGACCCTCTCTGTGACCTTCATCACCTTATCCAGCAGTTTGATACACCTGTAATTATTTCTGTCTAAAGTTATTTCTATCTATTTCTATGTATGTATGAATATCATCATCATCATCATCATCGTTTAATGTCCACTTTCCATGCTGGCATGGGTTGGACGATTTGACTGAGGACTGGCGAACCAGATGGCTACACCAGGCTCCAATCTGGTTTGGCAGAGTTTCTACAGCTGGATGCCCTTCCTAACGCCAACCACTCCGAGAGTGTAGTCGGTGTTTTTACGTGCCACTGGCACAGAAGCCACGCAGCTGCTCTGGCAACAATCACGCTTGGACGGTGCTCTTAGTGCTCCACTGGTACAGGTGCCATCACGATTTCGGTACCATCATGATTTCGCTTTCACTTGCCCCAACAGGTCTTCGCAAGCCGTGTTTAGTGTCCAATGAAGGAGATGTTGGCATGGGTGCCAGTCGTCGAATTTGGTTCGATTTTGATTTCACTTGCCTCAACAGGTCTTTGCAAGCGGAGTTTGGTGTCCAATGAAGGAAAGGTACGCATAAGTGGGCTGGCTACACCCCTGGCAGAAGCTTTGGATTATGGTCTCACTTGGCTTGCTGGGTCTTCTCACACACAGCCTATTTCCAAAGGTCTCGGTCACAAGCCATTGCCTCGGTGAGGCCTAATGTTCGAAGGTCATGCTTCACCACCTCATCTCAGGTCTTCCTGGGTCTACCTCTTCCACAGGTTCCCTCAACCGCTAGGGTGTGGCACTTTTTCACACAGCTATCCTCATCTATTCTCTCTACATGACCATGCCAGCGCAATCGTCTCTCTTGCACACCACAACTGATGCTTCTTAGGTTCAACTTTTCTCTCAACGTACTTACACTCTGTCTAGTATGCACTCTGACATTACACATCCATTGGAACATACTGGCTTCATTCCTTGCGAGCTTACGCATGTCCTCAGCAATTACGGCCCATATTTCACTGCCATGTAGCATGGCTGTTCGTACACATGCGTCATACAGGACCCTAAGTAAGGCATGTGTAAAATTTGGATGAAATTGGTTGTGTAGTTCTGGAGTTTTAGGGATTCACACAGACACACAGACATACATGCTCATTTATATATATATATATATATATATATATATATATATATATATAATACAAAGAATATATATACATGTATACACACATATATGTACATACTTACATCTACATGTGTATATATATGCATATCAGGGTACAGGACGTTAGGACAATAAACTACAGACAACGGAACGAACACATAGGAAAACGGAAAGCCACTTGGAATATCCCTTCATCAGCTGTCTCTATTCTATCTAGACGTTTCGAAGATATATAGATAGATTAATATATATATATATTATATTTATATATATATTTTTTTTTAATATATATTTATATATATTATATTTATATATATATATATATATATATATATATATATATATATATATATATATATATATATATATATATATATATGTATTACTCTTTTACTCTTTACTCTTTTACTTGTTTCAGTCATTTGACTGCGGCCATGCTGGGGCACCGCCTTTAGTCGAGCAAATCGACCCCAGGACTTATTCTTTGTAAGCCTGGTACTTATTATATCGGTCTCTTTTTGCCGAACCGCTAAGTTACGGGGACGTAAAAACACCAGCATCGGTTGTCAAGCGAAGTTGGAGGGGACAAATACAGACATACAAACATATACACACACATACATATATATATATATATATGGGGGTGGGTGCGCTGAAAGTGTAGCTGCTAGAATAAGATTAGCCTGGGCAAAGTTTAGAGAGCTCTTACCCCTGCTGGCGACAAAGGGACTCTCACTCAGAGTAAAAGGCAGACTGTATGACGCATGCGTACGAACAGCCATGCTACATGGCAGTGAAACATGGGCTGTAACTGCTGAGGACATACGTAAGCTCGCAAGGAATGAAGCCAGTATGCTCCGTTGGATGTGTAATGTCAATGTGATTACCCGTCAGAGTGTAAGTATCTTGAGAGAAAAGCTGAACATTAGAAGCATCAGTTGTGGTGTGCAAGAGAGACGATTGCGCTGGTATGGACATGTGGTGAGAATGGATGAGGATAGCTGCGTGAAATAGTGCCACACCCTAACAGTTGAAGGAACCCGTGGAAGAGGTAGGCCCAGGAAGACCTGGGCTGAGGTGGTGAGGCAAGACCTTCGTACATTGGGCCTCACCGAGGCGATGACTACTGACCGAGACCTTTGGAAATGTGCTGTGCGTGAGAAGACCCGGCAAGCCAAGTGAGATCGTTGCCAGTGCCCCTGGACTGGTTCTTGTGCAGGTGGCACATGAGATGCACCATTTTGAGCGTGGCCGTTGCCAGTACTGCCTGACTGGCTCCCGTAGGATTTTCGAGCGAGATCGTTGCCAGTGCCCCTGGACTGGCTTGTGCGGGTGGCACATAAAATACACCATTTCGAGCGTGGCTGTTTTCGTGCGGGTGACACGTAAAAGCACCCACTACACTCTCTGAGTGGTTGGCGTTAGGAAGGGCATCCAGCTGTAGAAACTCTGCCAAATTAGATTGGAGCCTGGTGTTGCTATCCGGTTTCACCAGTCCTCAGTCAAATCGTCCAACCCATGCTAGCATGGACAGCGGACGTTAAACGATGATGATGATGATGATGATATATATATGCATATATACGATGGGCTTCTTTCAGTTTCTATCTACCAAATCCACTCACAAGGCTTTGGTCGGCCCGAGGCTATAGCAGAAGACACTTGCCCAAGGTGCCACGCAGTGGGACTGAACCCAGAACCATGTAGTTGGTAAGCAAGCTACTTACCACACAGCCACTCCTGTGCCTATAAATATATATATATGTATATATATCATCATCATCATCATCATCATCATCATCGTTTAACGTCCGCTTTCCATGCTAGCATGGGTTGGAGGACGATTTCACTGAGGACTGGTGAAACCGGATGGCAACACCAGGCTCCAATCTAAATTTGGCAGAGTTTCTACAGCTGGATGCCCTTCCTAACGCCAACCACTCAGAGAGTGTAGTAGGTGCTTTTACGTGTCACCCGCACGAAGGCCAGTCACACGATACTGGCAACGGCCACGCTCGAAATGGTGCATCTCATGTGCCACCCGCACAAGAGCCAGTCCAGGGGCACTGGCAACAATCTCACTTGGCTTGCCTCAGTGAGGCCCAATGTACGAAGGTCTTGCCTCACCACCTCAGCCCAGGTCTTCCTGGTCCTACCTCTTCCACGGGTTCCCTCAACTGTTAGGGTGTGGCACTTTTTCACGCAGCTATCCTCATCCATTCTCACCACATGTCCATACCAGCGCAATCGTCTCTCTTGCACACCACAACTGATGCTTCTAATGTTCAGCTTTTCTCTCAAGATACTTACACTCTGACGGGTATTCACATTGACATCACACATCCAACGGAGCATACTGGCTTCATTCCTTGCGAGCTTACGCATGTCCTCAACAGTCACAGCCCATGTTTCACTGCCATGTAGCATGGCTGTTCGTACACATGCGTCATACAGTCTGCCTTTTACTCTGAGTGAGAGTCCCTTTGTCGCCAGCAGGGGTAAGAGCTCTCTAAACTTTGCCCAGGCTATTCTTATTCTAGCAGCTACACTTTCAGCGCACCCACCCCCACTAATAACTTGGTCGCCCAGATAGCGGAAGCTATCGACTACCTCTAGTTTTTCACCCTGGAATGAGATAGAAGTTGTTTCCTGTTTGTTTACAGTCCTTATTGCACCTGAACATCTGCCACATACAAAAACTCACTTCCTAGTTAACCTGCCTTTGATATTGCTGCACCTCTTATGTGTCCATAGCTTGCACCGGGTACATCTTATAGAGTTACTACGTACTCCTTTTCTACATACTGAGCAGGGCCATCTACCTGAAGGGGTTTGTGTTTTATCTACCTTCCTACTTATTAGGATTTTGGTTTTAGCTAGGTTGACTCTAAGGCCCTTCAATTCTAGACCTTGCTTCCACACCTGAAACTTCTCCTCTAGTTCTGATAGTGATTCTGCAATTAGTGCAAGGTCATCAGCATAGAGGTGCTCCCAGGGGCAACCTGCCTTGAACTCCTCTGTGATTGCCTGAAGGACTATGATAAATAGGAGGGGGATGAGGACGGAACCTTGGTGGACCCCTACCTCTACCCGGAATTCATTGCTGTACTCATTTCCAACCCTCACCTTACTGACAGCATCTCTGTACATGGCTCGCACAGCTCTCACTAACCATTCTTCTATCCCAAGTTTCCTCATTGACCACCAGATAAGGGATCGGGGGACCCTGTCAAAGGCTTTCTCCATGTCAACGAAAGCCAGGTACAGAGGTTTATCCTTGGCTAGGTATTTCTCCTGCAGCTGTCTTACTAGAAATATGGCATCAGTGGTGCTTTTACCTGGCACGAACCCAAACTGCATCTCATCTAAATTGATTCGCTCCCTAATTAGTTGGGCTATGACCCTCTCTGTAACTTTCATAACCTGATCTAACAGCTTGATGCCTCTGTAATTATTTGTATCTAAAGCGTCACCTTTACCTTTGTAGCAGTTGACTATGATGCTGCTACACCAGTCATTGGGTATGACTCCTTCGTGTAACACCTGGTTCGTAATACGGGTGACTAAGGTGTAGCCAACACTGCCAGATATTTTGAGCATCTCTGCAGTGATTCCTGATGGACCTGGGGCTTTCCCTGTCTTCATACTCTTAATTGCTTTATCTACCCTGGTACTATCAACTCGGATAGCTGGTCCCTCTGTTAGGTCGACATACGGCAGGCTCTCTTTCTCCCATTCATTCTCTTTATTAAGCAATCTATCGTAGTGGCATCTCCAGACCTCTTTCTTTGCAGCCTCATTTAGTGCAAGCGTACCATCATCCATGCTAACACATTTCTCTCCTACGACATCACTATTCTCTCTCCTACACTGTCTTGCAACACGAAATACCTCGAGTCTTTGGTCCTCACGGCGCAGAACATTGGCAAATCTTTTCTTGTCTGCTTCCCCTCTGGCTAAATAAACCTGTCGCCTAGCCTCCCTTCTGGCACATTGGTACAATTCCCTGCTACCACCGTTCTTCCAGTCCTTCCAAGCCTGTTTCTTTTGTCTAATAGCCCTGTCTACCTCCTTGTTCCACCACCACGTTACTCTGGGTCGAGAGGGGACCTTACACCAGCTACAGATCTGGTCGGTGGCTTTCAACAGGTTGTCCCGCAGAAATCTCCAATTGTCTTCCACGTTGTATGATGCTATATCCCCTTCTATTTCGTCAAATGCTTCGAGTAACTTATCTCTAAGTCTCCGTCCATTTGCAGGGTCTTGAAGCTTCCACACCCTTCTCCTCCAAGCCGGTCTAATTCTGGGCACCCATTTTGCCTTGATCCCGAAGTCGCTAACTACTAATCTATGTTGTGGGGTACATTCTTCGCCAGGGTAGGTTTTGGCATTTATAAGCCGCCCTCTTTCCCTATTTCTGGCGAGGATGTAGTCGATTTGGCTAGAGTGTCTGCCGGAGCGGTAGGTGACTAGGTGACTGGCAGGTTTCCTGAAGTTGGTATTGCAGACCATAAGATCGGTTGCATCACAGAACTCCA